>NC_037677.1:112192273-112492273 GCF_003255815.1 Theropithecus gelada | reverse complement strand
TGTTCTTTGGACTTTAATTTGTAAAGTGATTGAATATTTGGACTTAAATTTCTCTCCAGGAATTTGAAAATGGTAGGCAGTTTGTATTCAAACTTAGGGCATCTTTATGTTGACAGTCGATTAAGTATCCTAGCTTTTTCAGGTTGTTTGAGCTCTACAACCTGTTATGCTGTCTTTTAGAAACATGACTATATATAATTTGAAATGGGGAATAGGAAATAGATTTTGAGCCTTGGCCACAGCATAGTCTTGGAGCTAATTTCATGGATGTACAGGTGTCATTAATCTCAGAGCTTGCGAGGGGGAAATCTACACTGTCTATAGTGATCCCATGGTGACTTCCAAAGCAGCATTAGTTGGCACTGGGAGAAGGGCCAGGTTACTGATCTCTTTTCCTGAGGGCAACAGCCACACTGCAGGTAGGAAAACAAACAGCTAAGAGTGGTGGCCTAAAAAGGTGCTAATCAGATTTCCTGTGAAGGTGAACATAGTTGACTCAAAACCCAAATGCCACCCCTCTGGATCCAGCACCATGTGCAGTGCTGCCAAATTCTTCCAGGATGGTCCCAGCCAGTGCTGAGCTTGGTGGGAGTAATGGTACAGGTCCATTCCTGCCTGATGTGGAACTTCGCTGGCAGGTGACTGGCTTGAGGACTTTCCATCGGTCTTTTCAAAACTTTCTTAGGACTGCACCATGGTACCCAATCATTGTTCCTTCCTTTAGCCTTCCCCCTACTGCCTCCCACAGGTGCCAGACTTACATCCTGGTCTGAGGCTGTCCTTACTTACTCATGCTTCCTCCCTGTACCCTTCATAGGCATGTCCCCCAATAAAGCTCTTGCACATTTCACCTCATCTTGGTGTCAGCTTCTCAGAGGTCCTGAACTAACACACTAAAAAATCTTCGGGGGATAAAAGGATTTTTAAAATGCAAAGTTAAAATGAAATGCTTATGGGATCTCCTCGCCATTACCTTCTCCTTCTCCTCCAGCCCAAGTTCCTCTGGATACATTTTGCAAACCACTTCACAACATAGGAAGTATGGAGGAAAATGTGGTTTTACTGTGAGAAGAAAAATATAGATGATTCTTTAGGAAATTCTGACGAGAGGAGATGAAGGCTGAATTGGATCCCAAGACAGGAGAAGGTATTAAAGGTGATAAATATAACACAGGAAAAGTCACACTTTAAGCTGAACAAAGAACTCTGGCTAAAGGATTTGAATCTCTTTTGGCTCCAAAGAAAGTTGCAGGTAAGGTTCTGAAGCAGGGAGATTGTCATAGTTAAGAAAGGAAGCAATTAAAGTGAGAAAGTATCTCAGAAGCATTTTCCAGGTCAGTATGAATAGTAACAACATTCCAGAGATAGTGCTAACCAGACAGGGGGAGGGAGACTGGAGGCAAAATACAATGCTCCTGAGCCTGATTTAAGCAGCTAAAGCAAAGTCCAGGCCAGGGAAATGGAGGACAGCGGCAAGACACCATGGAGAGGTTTGTTGCTCAGAAGACTGCTTGTATTTTTGAAGTACATTTTCAAAGGGTAAAAAGCAATTTGAACTTAGCACCCACCAGATGCAAAATGAATATATCAATATTTTAAAACAATATACAGCATGGAGAGATAGTCACACTTTAAATAATTCATTCCCTGGTAATTAACCCAAGAATGATATGATAAAAGAGAAACTTCCCCAGTTTGTGTCAGATTATGTATGTTTAAAATTTAAAACTTTCATAAGGTACACAAGGGGGCCAAGGGGATCACAGATTCAGAGGCTATCCTGAAAAGTCAGAAGCAGTCTCCAGATTTTGATAGATTTCTGGAAAGATGTATCAAAAGATCAGCTTGACACGGACAGCTGGTCTTCCTTGAAAATTAAGTTTCTGTGTACAGCGTTCTTTGGGTATCCAATTTCTACTCTCACCTCTGCCTCCAAAAGCAGCTCTCACAGGACTCCACTGCAGCAAAGACCTGTCAAATCCCCCCGTTGCTTTTCATTGCTGAGTTCCTCCTGTAAGTTGTGTCATTCGTGTTACAATAACAAATTCACATCCAATTGATTTTTGAAGGAAGGAACTGCCTCCAAATTATTCGCTGATTTTCCTCAACATAAAAACAAGCAGAAAGCGTAGGGGGAAAACACATTCGTGAATTGAGCTATTTGCTTTTTGTGTAGCTTCTGTCGTCAAAAACGTGGGGACATTCACTCCAGACTCTGCTGTTTTCACTTTCTAATATGAGGTCTCCACTCATCTCCATGCAAGTATTTCCCTTCCATTAATGTTAATGGAAGTCACTCTGGTGTATCAAGGGGAGAATAGATCCCTTTGTCTTTTTAATTAGTCCTATAAAAAATAAACGAATGCACTATGTGAGTTCTATTGAGAAATAAATTTTGGCCATCCACACTATGCTGCCTTTAAAAAAACATTTTTTTTTTAAAGAAGATAATATGTAGCTTCCTGGTTGGACACTAGCTAGGAACCAAACACATAAAAAAGTACATCAAGATTAAAGGGATAATAGGTAATTTTGTTCTTTAGGAAGATGATGTTACTAAGTGTGTCTGCAGAGCATGGGGCAGAATACAAAGCACAAGGTGCCTTTTAAGATGAAGCAATTGCAACCGCAATTTAATGGAGGACAAGAAAGCAATTAACAGTGTAAAGTCATTGATGCGAAGGATAGACCTCAGGATTAGAATCTTATTAAAACAAAGGCTGTACAACTTGATTATAATGAGCTAAGTTAAAAGATCTCCAAAACAATCTCAGCATGCAGATGTGAAAAAGAAAACATAATTTATGCTATTATTACATTTTGGGCCCTATAAGGTGTTGGTAGCACTGAGATCTTTCACAGGTCAATCTCTAACAAACTGGACAGCTGCTGTTCGCAGGACTTAATTCTTCAGGACTGAACTGAGGGGATAGAGGGCATTTTCTCGCTATCATGATTATCTAGTCAAAAAATGATAGTTCAAAGCATGATGGTTTTTAGCACTGATGTTAGAAACTGTTCTAGAAAAGCAAAGCTTTTTTTTTTTTCCCCCCTCTCAGTTCTGTTCCTCTCTGGTGTTTTTATAATAACATCACTAAGACTGTCCTGCCGGTCAGTGTAAAGATAAGCTGTGGTTTGCAATGAACTAATCTGTAATCTTCTGACACTTTCCTTGCTGATTTAATGTTTTAAGATAAAAGCATACAAGGGATAGTGAGAAATGAGACAAAGGGCACCATATTAAATGAAAACAAAAACAAAAACAAACCACTGCCTAAAAACCTGCCATCAATTAACAGTTACCATTTTGATTTGTCAACATCTCCAAGATGGAATAAAAATCTGTCTTAAATAGGCCCTTAAGAACAAGTTAAATAGTTTTTTTCACTCAAATATGTACTATCTTTTTAATCAAAATACACTTGAGTGAGGCTCATACTTTCCTTCAAGTTTTAAAGATGAATTTTATATTTTACAAACCATTTAATAAACTCCATATACATATTTTATCAATTGAGACATACTTGCTTCTATTTTTAATAGAACTGTTTCATGTGTCCATATGGGAGAAAAATGTGACCTAAAGAGATGACTTTTTCCATAAAATTTTTACATAGTAGGACCAAAATATAAATTCATTAACTCTTAAGAGAATGATGACATTAATATAGTTGTCAATCTATGCTCCTTCCAGCAGTGTAGGGGAGTCCATATCTGTGCCATTATTTCACACTGGCAAGGAAGTGGACTCTCCTACATCATTGTAAATCAGGTGGATGTAAAGTTGTAGCTATAATTTGCATTTCACTGATTACTAGTGAAATTGACTACTAGTCATATATTCACTGACCATTTATTTTGCTTCTTCTGTAAAATGACCCTTAAATCTTTTGCTATTTTTTCACTGTACTGCTAGTCTTTTTTATTGTTGATTATAGGTGCTCTTCATATATCTTGAATGATCATCCTTTGTTTAATATAGCTGAGGCAGTATAGTGTAATGCTGGAGTGATTAAAATAACAGACTTTGAAGCCAGTCAGCCTGGGTTCCAATTCCAGCTCTGCTACTTCCTAACTACGTGGGCATGAGCAAGTTCCCTAACTTCTTTGTGCCTCAGTGCTATCTACAAAATGGGGATGACAATACTAATTGTCTCATGGGTTTGTTGTGAAATTAGCTGCATTAATATATGTAAAAGCTTAGTATAGCATCTGACACATAATAAGCACTCAAAAATAACTAAATATTATTATTTGCCTTTTGCAGGTTTTAAAAATATTATCTCCTGTTTTGTAGCTTATCCTCTAAACTTTTTAAATGAAATCTTTTGATGAACAGAAGTTCTCAACTTCAATGTAGTTGAATTAATTTTTTCATGGTTTGAGATTTATATTAAAGAAACCTTTCTCTTCCTTTAAAGTCATTAAGATCTTTTGTAGACTGTCTTCTAAATGTTTTATGATATTACCTTTCATATTAAAATTTTAAGCCAAGAGGCATTAATTTTTGAGTTATAATGGGAGGTATGGGCCCAATTTCTCTTTTTTAAAAAATATGGACAACCAATTTTCCAGCACAATTTATTGGAAACTGTTTCTTTCCAACTTGTCTACAATGCCCACTACATCATGAATCAAGTTTCTGGATATGTGTAGACTCTCCACTTTTTAAAATTGGTTCATATACTTGTATTATGCCAGTAGCACATTGCCTTAATTAGTATAGCTTTACAATAATTCCTGAAATCCTGATAAGCAAATCTTTGCTCTTTGATCTTCATTTTCAGGAGTGCCTTGGCTAGTCTTGGCTCTATAATCAAGTTTTTATGAGATGAAGATATTTACTTTCTTGAGGGTGAAAAATTATTCTGGTGGAATCATTTTATGTTCTATATGGCTCTTGAGATCCTTTTAACAATCGGTCATGTAGAAATATTAATTTCTTTTTACAAAGACGATTTGTTACAGGAAATCAAGAATACAGGAAACTGGAAAAACTAGAGTAAAATCTGTCCCAAGTCCAGCGTCTCAAGACAATCACTATTAACAATTTTGCATATCTAACAGGCTTTTCTTTAATACATCTAGCTATATGGAGGTATATTAATATGCAACATTTTACTTTAAAAGTTTTATATAATGGCCCTGGCACAGTGGCTCACACCTGTAATCCCAACACTTAGGGAGGCTGAGGTGAGCGGATCACCTGAGGTCGCGAGTTCGAGACCAGCCCGGCCAACGTGGAGAAACCCTGTCTCTACTAAAAATACAAAATTAGCCGGGCGTGGTGTCGCGTGCCTGTAATCCCAGCTTCTTGGTAGGCTGAGGCAGGAGAATTGCTTGAACCTGGGAGGTGGAGGTTGCGGTGAGTCGAGATCGCACCATTGCCTTCCAGTCTGGGCAATAAGAGTGAAACTCTGTCTCAATTAAAAAAAAAAAAAAGTTTCAAGTTATGTGTTCTCTTTTGCTGCTTATTGTTTTCCTCCACTCAGCCATACAACATAGAGATCTTTTCATGTCAGTGAAAATTGCCAAATTTTAAACAATTTTAAAAATTAGTCAGCTTTGCTACAATAACAAACCCAACAGTTTCAGTGACTTGTAACTACAAGTATTGATTTCTTGTTTACACAACATATCAGGGGTTGGTCATTCATTACGGTTCTGCTTCATGTGCTGTCTCATTCCAGGATTCAGGTGGTCCCTGTTTAGGACAGAGGCAGAGTGTGGAACAGCAGAGTGGAGACCTGTTATAGCCTTAAGGTCTCCTAGACAAGGTGTGTGTCACCTCCACTCATATGTGTTTGGCCAAAAGGAAACACATGCTCTGCCCCACATTAACAGGCTGGGCCAGTGCAATGCTCATACAGCAGCACTGCCAGACAGGGGTAGACACTCCTGTCTCGGAGATGGAGAAGCCCATGCGGGGGCAGCAGAACAGCCTGCCACAATGATGGCCTGGAAGTCTTTCACTGCAGAAATCACATGGTGCGGGTGCGAACTGGATTTTGAAAGCTAAATTTGGTATTTGATTAATTAATTTTAAAGTAAATTTGTCAATAGGAAACTAAGAAAAGGAAGTGAATAGACAATTCACATACATACATACATACCTATCAAAGAAAAAAAAGGGGGCCGGGCATAGTGGTTGATGCCTGTAATCCCAGCACTTTGGGAGGCCAAGGATGGTCTTGATCAAGACATCCTGGCCAACATGGTGAAACCCCATCTCTACTAAAAATACAAAAATTAGCTGGGCATGGTGTTGTGTTCCTGTAGTCCCAGCTACTTGGGAGGCTGAGGCAGGAGAATCGCTTGAACCTGGGAGGCGGAGGTTGCAGTGAGCTGAGAGCACGCCGTTGCACTCCAGCCAGGTAACAGAGTGAGACTCCGTCTCACAAAAAAAACAAAAAAAAAAGTAACGACCTATTTGAGAATATATTTAATGTTGCTAATAATTTTAAAGAAATGCAAGTTATGACTAACATGAACAATCACTTATGATGTATTAGATAAACAAAGAAGAAACAAATTTATGATATCCAGAGCTGGCAAAAGTGTTGGTTATATATATGATCCACATTGTGTTTTCTTTTACATTTTAGTTTAAAAATCCGGGGACTGCATCCTCAAATTTCGGTTTTCAACTTCTCTTCCACAAAAATCTGGCAGCCTGGGTTTATCATTCCCTACCGGTGACAAATAGCTGGAGCAGAGAGTGCCTGTCCCTTTGTGAGGACACTCTCCCATTCTCTATGATCCCATTCCTCCCTATTGTCTTCCACCTGAACCATTCCTTCATTTAACTAGCTCCGTGATCCCCAAGCATTTAAGCCTTGTATGTCTGCATAGATCAACTGTCTCTCCTTCTGATTCACATTTAAAATATTTCAATTTTCATTAGGATCAAAAAAGCTGAAATCAATACTCTTGAATATTTCTTCAAATATCTTTAATTCCTAAGAGGGGTTGCTAGATAAAGTACCTTCCAAATTTAGATTAAAAATTGCCCCACTGTCCCTGCAACAATGCATGAGCATGCCCGTTTTTTCAGACACTGCCAACATACGATATTATGCATTTGTTTCATCTTTAATCATAAATGATAATCCACTATAGTCATAACTTGCATTTCTTCAATTATTAGAAAGTTGAATATATTTTTATGTTCATATAGGCCATTCCTATTGCTTTCTTTGGGATGTATGTATGTATGTATGCATGTATGCATGCATGTATGTATGTATGCATGTATAACTGCCCATTCACTTCCTTTGCCTAGTTTCCTATTGGCACATTAAAAAAATTAGTTAATCAGGACTCTTTATGTTAGGGATACTGATTCTAAGTGATGTAAATAGTGTGCTAGTTTGATTTAGTCTTTCACTGAGGTTTTGGTTATAGGATTTATGTGTCAGTGTTGCAGTCACCAGCGATTAGTCTTTTTCTTTGTGGGTCCTCCTTATTACGAGTTTCTAAAAACGTTTATTCATATTTCGATCTTATGTATTCACGTATGCCTTTTTATAGTACACTATTTTATCTATCTGGAACTTAAAAATTAATATAAAGAGTAGAGTAATGGTTGAATTCATATTTTTTGAACAGCTTCTAGCCAACTCTCCCCATACTATTATTGAAAAGTCATTCTTCCTCCATTTATTTTATATTCTTTATTATGGCGCTAAATTACCACATATATTTGAGTCTATTTCTGTATTCTTTTTCTTTTTAACTAATTTGTGTAGTGAGGCCAAGGCCCATATTGTTTTAATCTCTATAGTTTTATGTTTTAATATCTGGGATAATTATTCATGCTCCATTAGACTTTTCATTATTATTTTTTCCAGACTTTTACCAGATATTTTTATACCTTTATTGTCTTGAATAAACTATATAACCATTTTTTCAAGGCATCGTTTTACTGCGCTAACTTTGTCAAGTTTTGCGTTCTGTAATAAAAGTGTAACTATTTACACTTGCTTTGGAAAACACTGAGTTTTTTCTCTATGCTGTGAAACTGTTTAATTAGCACAGGAATTACTGATTTCTTTGAAATATAAAAAAGTGATATCCTTAAATCATTTTGTGATTATTGGTCACTTTCAGCTTTCCAACTTGTGAATCATTACATACTTTATAATTTAATAGTACAGGCGGAACCATAATCAAAGAATACATATTAGGAAGACAGCACATTACTGAATCTTCATAGAATGGGCAATATGGTTTTACGGTTTTACATTTTTTTAATAAAATCAATCTGCTGAACGTGTTAGAAGAATTTTACAAACATGGTTTGATGATGATGATGATGATAATGACAGTGACAACAATATAGAAAACGATAACGGGGCTCCTTGTACATATCCCCTTCTCTCCTTTTGTATTCCTTTTCTTGCCTTACGGCAACCTCATTCACCTGGTAGATCAAATTAGTAAACACAAAGCCATCCTTTCCACATTCATATATTTTCTTTCCCCTGTCTGCTACTATCTTGACTTCTCATTTGAACCACTTGGCAAATTCCTTGCATCTTTCTAGACCCAGATCAAGCATCAGCTCCTCTGTGAAGGCCTCCCTGATTCCTCTTCTGTACATCACTCTTGGATACAATTAGGCGTTCCCTCTTTGATTAAGAGTTCTTACACTTTATTGTAATTACTTGTGTAAATGTCTGTCTTCATAGGACATTAGCATCTTTGAACACAGGGCCCACGTCTTACTCATTTTTACATCCCTGGAATTCAGCAATGTCCAGTATTCAGTGGATGTTTCATAACTGTTTGCTGAATGCACAAACAAGGTCTGTGATTTTCCTGAGTGGAGGGGGACAGTGACAGGTAGAAGATGTTTCACTGAGGGTTTGTCAGATGAAAGAGTCATAGTCAAGAGCGAGTAGAAAGTGATTATAAATGTGCTGGAGCTTCCACAAAGCTGGAAATAATGCATTCACACTAGAACGGCAGGATGAGCACAGTCCGTGTGCAACACGCTGCTGTATGCCTAACCCTGTGGCAGCTGAGAAGGTACTGCTACTGCACCCGAGAATACTGAATGACAACAAATACCTCCAGGTTATTCAGCTGTATCCCCGGTGGACCAGTGCAGTGTTGTTCCTTCAACACACACGACCACCTTGGACCGTGTACCTCTTGTTTAATTGTAGATCATGCAAATATCTGATTATTTATGCTAGTTATGAAGGTAAAATATTGTTTTTATTTTATTTTTTTATTTTTAGAAATGGTCTTTGGAGGAACCAAGAGAACATTACCAATATAATGGCAACTTAAAATACGAAGCTTTTGATGAAATTGTTTTAATTACATAGCCCACTTCAGCATATTTCAGTCTTGATCATTATTCTGGATCTCATGCACACGGCAATTTGAGTTTTACTTAAGAAAACAAGTAAACTAGAATAACCACACACAGCTTGTGAGTGAAACCACAGTTACAACTGAGCAATTGAGAGCCATGTAATTGACCTAGAGGTATGGTAATTAACTACCAGGGGATAAACTAAAAGCTCATTCTGTAGACTCCAAGTGTTTCTACAGAGACCCCACATGTTATTTCAGTCTGCCAGAAGCAAAAGCCATTATGGTTGCCTTTGTACAAACAGAAGGAGGGATATATTTGTGTTGGATTTTTAAAGAACTGATATTGTCATTCTCTCCATCCAGGAGTGTTATTGTGGGTAGCATAAAAGACACCCCGCGATTTTGCTGCTAACTTAAACAATTATGATAAAAATGTCTTTCATAAGAATATATTCTAGATCTTTACAAGAATGCAACAATGGTCAATATCTTGGCACCAATTTCAGAAACTAATGTTCCTTGGGATTTTTTGGTGCTTCCCAGCACATTTATGTTATAACTCCAGCAATTTTTTTAAAGGTCTGGTAAATATTTTGTTATCTTAGAGAAAAAAAAATTCTCTTGGGTGCTACCTGCCTTACATACATTGCACCTGTATGTAGCCAATTTCAAAGCTCTTAGATTTCTGTAAAGGTGAGAGTAAAACATTGCTTACTGGATAAATTGTGGCAAGGCTAGCAAGTTCATGACCGATGCTCAGGAATTAGGGAAACGCAACACAAGAGCCGAAATTCTGCTGCAGTCATTAATTGCATGTCCTATAAAGAAAAGAAACTCAGCCATCATCTCAGTCCCATTCCTCCAACCACTTTGTGGACAGTGGACCTACAACAATGACCTCTGGTGCATCTTCGATCAAAGATTATGCTAATTAGCATCACCGATTCCATGTCGGTTATGTTCAAGACACCTGGCTTTATATGTGGTCCAGGAGTCAGCTCAGGGCTTCCTTGCCACCTGAAGTCTTGTTGAAATTTCCATCTATTCCCCTTGCCTCTTTCCTCATCCTGTAGAAGCACAAAGTCTTTCCAAAGACTTTTTTTTTTTGGTTCATTTTTGAATAACAAGTTGTGGTGGTCTTTTGAATTTTGTCCTCTCTGAGAAACTTTCCTTTAACCTACTGACCCTGGCGTGAAACAAAGGTCCTTATTTGGCTCCCACTATATCCACACCAAACATTTGTGAGTTCAACAGAAATTATTGTTTGCGTGGGGGCCCTGTGGAAGTAGTCACGTTGCATGCCAGGCATCTGTCTCATTTGCTAGCCCTTCACTGCCCACTGCCACCTCTGCTGCCCAGCCGCAGGCTCCTGAATCATCGGGAGGAGTGGCTGGATCTCTGTTCTCTGAATCCAGGGCTATTCAGCTTTTCCCAGGCCTGCACCCAAAGTGCTTATGCTAACCCATCAACATGCTCAGTAGAATACAGTCTTCCAACAGAAGATAAGATATAAAGAAAAAGAACAAATTGTGCTATATCATCTACATTTAACTTTATTCACCCAAAATCTTTTGAGTCTTATATTATTTCAGTTTTATAGAAGGAGCAGCTAGATGCTCAAGGGTTAAATACATTACTAAAAGGCACACAGATTGCAAACCCAAAACCTTACTCTTTCCTCTGCATCATACTCATTAAACACCTCTTGCTCTTTTAAAGTCTTTTTCTCTCATACATAATCTTTTAAAGTCCTTCTCAGCGATAGACTATCAACTTCTCCATAACTCCTTCCTCTCCACCTCACCTGGCTGCTGAATGACGCCACACAATCATGATCTTCATGTCCTGTCCCCATTTCCTTCCACCTCATGCCTAAAATCTTGAAATCCAGCCTTTGCCCTTATCTATACGATGAAACTTGAACCTGCACTGTCAGCAGTGGCTCCTGAGTTGCCAAGCCCATGGCCTCTTCACATTCTTTATTTTCCTCCTATTCTTGAGGCACTGGCACACAGTGGAGCATAGTCTGTTTATGGAAATTCTCTCCTCCCTAGCTTTCCATGACATATATGTTTATAAAGAATTCAATAGCAGTTTTTAAAAGCAACTTGTCTTGAGTCTCTCTAAAGTATTAATATAATTTTAATAGAAACAACTTTTGAGCTAATATTTTATCAACTTATGGAACATTTAGTTAAATTAGTTCATTTAATACAGTACAAATATAATTAGAGTTACAATCACAAACACAGGGGCATAAGCAGGCTTGTGAAACAACTCGATCCCTTCTCTTTTCCCAGCTGCCTGAATTTTCTATATCTACAGTAAATATTCCCTGATCATGAATGATTTCAATCAGAATTCAAATCCATTATGTAGTATGCAGTGCTATGACTTAATAAGATGGGTGGCTTGAGGAAACTCAGGCCCTCTGTAATGTCTAATGCATGCAGTAGAGTTTAAATTATATGCTTGCTATGCCTGCTTTCAAAAAGTTCATAGTCTTACAAGATATGTATCAGCAGCATGAAATATTGCTAGCCTAGAATCCACTATTCTTATTAGAAGGTAACAAAAAGTGGTGTATCATATAAAAGTTTTTAAGAGCAACTATATATATTAAAATTGCTGGTAGCTACACAGGACAGAAAGTATATTACTAGATGTATACATAACATGGGGAAACTGAAGATTGTTTTTATATTACACTTTTGGAAACTATAAATCCCCCCTTATTGGGTAAAGAGTGTCTTACACAAAAATTTACCATATTCCTTCTAAAGGAAATAGTAACTGTGTTTGCACTGTTTGGCAGGTCTCATAAACAAAAGCCATCAAATTTTGCTTTAATAACAGTCACCATTACAATGTCATGAAATTCCAGAAATATCTTTCTGAGGAGAGAAAAAAGCCTCAGATGCCTGATTTTAGAATAAACAGAGTAATATAACAACAACAACAACAAAAACCCAAAATATTTGAAAGGGTTTCAGCAGACTCAGTAGACTCTTCTCCATATTCACCTTAATATATGTCTTGACCACAGATATCATGAAGCTGGTTTTGCTTTTCTTACCCTGCATCTATCATTCAGGAAGTAAATGTGTGAGCATCTGTACTGCACCTTTGTAATGAATTGAGGAACTGAATTAACAATGTCCTATTTAAACTGCACAAAATTTAGAATATACAAGATTGATTAATGCAACAAAAAATCAGTCTTATTAAGCAAAGACAAACTTTTACTAGCTTACCTGACTGAGTTAAATCAACCTCAGCCAGATAATCTAACTGGTAAAACAAAAGAAAACTAAAGCTACCCTTTCTTGTGATATCTGAAGTTCCTGTCCATTTCGAAGATACAAATTCTCTACCAAAAGGAACTAAGTGCTCTTCTAGTATTTGGAGAAGAGTCATTTTAAAACAGAAGACATTGAAAAATAAATGTATAATGACTAGATCCAGGGCAGAGGAGTAACTGACAGATGATTCACGATCATTCTACCTTGCAACTCAGTCATCTGCTCCAAACATGGCATTATATATGCACAATATAATTTGCTGTACTGTTCACATGAAATATTTGCTTGAAGATAATTAAGTATCCCCTTATTTATTTGCCAAACTCTGTATTTCCAAAGAGAAAGACAAGGCTAGTGAGCCTGGTTTTTCGATGTTCCGTTCTTAGATGAAGTTCACAGGCACAGGCAGTTTAGAGATAACAATTGGCCTCCCTTTTCCTTCCAGAACACTATCTTTTGCATTCTCTGCTTCCTGACCCCACGTTCTCCTCCTTTTATAAGTGTCCTCAATCTCGATTTTCTTCTGTGGTTGCCCAAGTTTTGAATATAAAGATAAATGCTATTTTACAGGTTACAAGCTTTCATTTACCACTAAAAGAATCTGTTTAAAATAAGATGAGCATACGATTTTTTTTTTAACCTGGGGAAGATAGAACATACTTTACAAAATAAAATATCTGTTAATGCTGTAGGCAAGAGATGCCTACCCACCTGCCCACACACCTTGATTTGCACCCTCACAGCCAAACAAGAGTTTCTCGGGCATTTCATGAGTCCCCAGTCAGCCTCTGCAGTAAAAGATACCATCTGAGATAAACCAGGCTGACCGCCTCCAACTTGACAGCCATAACTCTAATATCCAA
Source organism: Theropithecus gelada (assembly GCF_003255815.1). Lineage (NCBI taxonomy): Eukaryota > Metazoa > Chordata > Mammalia > Primates > Cercopithecidae > Theropithecus > Theropithecus gelada. The sequence goes on along the minus strand of NC_037677.1, from coordinate 112,478,781 downwards.
ACTGAATATTCTTCTCATCGGAAACCTCCCTCAACACTAATTTGGCACAGAAGCAAACAGGCCATCGAGCAGACCTGTAAACTGAAGGTGTCAGACACTAAAAGGTACCATTAAGCTGATAAAATATCTCTGCATATGAGGAGGCATCATTTCGGGGCTATATTTCTTAGTACCTAAAGTTTATTGGCTCATTCTCCAAATCTGACAGTGTCCTTCATGAACTATCAAACATATCACAACACAAGCTATTAAAGGAAATAGAAAGTGTATGTTTCTCTAAATAATCTTTTCCCGTTGCAGGTAAACTTAATGCACTTGGAAAAAAATATGTGAAATAACAAGCAGCAGCAGTTTTCAAAAGATGATCTGAAGAAAAAAATCGTATTTTATAGGGACTGTGAGTCACATAAAGGCCCTTTTATACAGCACCATTACTGCAAATTTTAACAAAGATTCGGTGAAAATAGGTGATGAATGAGAGTGGTAGAGAAAGATTCATACTACTAAGTGCTCAGTCAAATGTCTTTGTGTTCAATAAATAGCTTTAAAGATTAACCATGTTAGAGCTGGTGAAAAATGGAATCCTTCAACTTCTCATTCTCTGCTTAATAGGTTCCACATTCTTAACATAACACAGACTGCCACTCGGTCCCCATGTGCTCTGATGGTCTACCACCCACAGTGAGCTGGATGCACAGACAATGATTTATAAGGCTTACGAGGGCTTCTTTGGTTTTCCTGTGATGAACACCTTCACGATTTAATGTTTGTACTGTACATAAAACTAAGCATAAAGCCAAAAGCTAGTCTTATTTGTGTAAACATATATGAGCATATATATCAATGGAAGAAATGACAAGGTACTTTGTGGCCGTTGTCTCATCTGGAAACCACCACTCCCTCAACGCACACACGACAGAAACATTATCCAAATTGCTCATCACCCTAGCTTTAGAATATGTAACTTAATTAAATACACATATATTCTCTGGAATTTGGCTACTGTCTTGGCAAAATTCTACAAGTGTTTCCTTAGAGTCTATTTCCAAGGCTAAGTCACAGGGATTATAATGGGTAGATTAATCACATTACTTACATGTGCTCACTCTTGGGGTTGATAAATACTCGGATGTTTAATAAACTTCATTGTGGTGTCGTGGTTAAGAACATAGGTTTTAGAGGCAGACAGAGTTCAAAGCACATTCTGAGGCAGAAAATTGTGAGTTCTGTGATAAGAACGCCTGTACTGCAGAATTGTTGAAAGAATTACTGTATAACAGTATATGTAAAACACCTTGTGCACTGTCCAGCACAAGGGCGTTATTCTGAAACTTTTCAATAATATCACATATAGGAAGCCACGCTATTACAACAAAAACTGACTTCGGGCTGTGCATGGTGGCACATGCCTGTTATCCTATCTACTCGGGTGGCTGAGGGCATGAGAATTGCTTGAACCTAGGAGGCTGAGGTTGCAGTGAGCGCCACTGCACTCCAGCCTGGGTGACAGAGCAAGACTCTGTCTCAAAAACAAACAAAAACCCCAAAAAACTGACTTTGGGAGGTGGGGGTGGGGATGGGGTCTGCTGTTTATCAATTTAGTTAACACTGCCCAAAAGTGTGTCAGTAGCTGAAACAAACAGTAATGGACTAAGAGAGAGATGCTGTCTTCTTGCACTGCTCTGTATCTGCCTTTCTGCTTCTCTCTGCTTTTGTCTCCCCTCTTCTGAAATCCTGAGCCATTCATTGAATCAGCAATTTGTATTAACTGGCAAACATGGGAGAGGTTGAGTACTTCAGTGTTCTGAAAGTGACTCGGGCTTAGATCTTGTCCTCTTTCAAGAGTTTACATACAGCTTGGTAGAGATGACGAGTTTTCACTCATAGCTGGCTCTGTGCATCCTCCTGGGCATGTAGGAGACTATATTCCATGGCACCATTCATTTAGGAGGAGTCAGATTACTAGTTCCAGCCAATGAAATGTCAGCACAAGTGACATGCCATTTCTGTGCCCTGTCATTTAAGAGACTGTGAGTCCTCTCCATGCTTTGTGGCTGCCTTGTGAGCCACATGCGAGGAAAACGGCCTGATAAGATGAAGGGGGCCTAAGAGTGCTTCAGTTAGCCCATGTTGAACTGGGTGTGATTGAAATTCAACTTCTGTTTATCTTTTGTAGCAACTAATGGTTACTTACATTGATTGATACAGAGAGAGAAAAATGCATAGTAATTATTGTAGAAGGTAATAAGGACCTTCTAAGAGGATTTGGAGGACTTCAGCCGGGAAGATCATATTGAGGAGTTGTTCCTTTAATTCAATCTTGAAAGACAGGTATTATTTATTTAAGTGACAACGGAGGAAAAGGGCATTGCATGTGGAAGAACCACTCATGAAGACAGCCAGAGCGGTAAGGACCTGTAAGACATCACCTGTCATCCTCTAGGCCCTGAAAAAAACAGATGTGGTCTCTGCCCTAATGGAGCTTGCACTCTCATGGGGTGCCAGATATTAATCAAAGACACCAAAAATGAATGCTGAGTTACAACAGTGATAAAAACACAGGGGAATAAGTGGTGTAATTTGAGATCACAGAACAAGAGGAATGAATCTAATTAGGGAGATCAGGGAAGGTTTTCTGAGGAAGAAATGACTGAGCTACAATCTAAGGAACAATAGAAGTTCACTAGGTAAACTGAAAGGTGAGGAGAACAGAAAGTGAGAGAGGACTGCTACCTTACAGAACTCGGCATGGGACAAGTCCAGAGAGCAAGCAGGACTCCATCTCGTGGGACCACCTTACAGATTTCTGTCTTTATCATGAGAGCAATGGAAGGTCCTTGGGAGGTTTTAAGCAAGCTGGTGATAAGTTCCAATATGCCTACCCAAAAGATTACTCTTTTCCACAACTTATTGTGGAAAATAAACTAGAGGGGATAAGAATGGAAGCAGGGGGACCAGTTCAGAAGATACTGCAAAATATCCAGGTAATACACAAGAGTAGCTTAGACAAGGATGGTGGCAGTGGAGAGAAAGAGCAAAAAAATAGGAGGGATGTGAGAGATAGTGAACTTGGTGATAAATTAGATATGGGGGTAAAGTAGAGGAAGGTTTCTGGTTTGCATGAGAGAGTGGATGGTGATGCCACTCACTGAGATGAGGAAAACTGGAAAAATAAATAGGTATGGTGGAAAAAAAAAAAGAACTCTATGTTGAGCATTGTTATGGTCTGAATGTTTGTGCCCTTCCCCACCCCCTAAATTCATGTAGTGAAACCTAATCACCAATGTGATGGTATTAGGAGATGAGGCCTTTAGGAGATAATTAGGTCACAAGGGCAGAGCCCTCATGAATGGCCCTTATAAAAGAGACCCCAGAAAGCTGTCTTGCACCTTCTACTGTGTGTTGTTACAGTGAGACATCCATCTAGGAAGAAGCTGCCCCTCACTAGACAGCAAATCTGCTGGTGCCTTGATCTTGCACTTCCTAACTCAGAACTGAGGGTAATAAATGTGTGTTGTTTATAAGCTACCCAGTTTATGATATTTTGTAGTATTTTATAATAGCAGCTCCCAAAACTAGGACAAACATATTGTGTTTGGGGTACCTTCGAGATGGTCAAGAGGAAGTGTCAGAGAGACAGTCTACCTCCAGGTCTAGTTCTTAGAACAGTGCATCTCAAACTTGGATATGCAGTCGTATCACCTAGGGATCTTGTGAAAATGCAGATTCTGATTCAGTGGGTCTGGTGTGGGGTCCACGATGATGCATTTTTAACATGTTCACTAGTCAATGCCAATACATGATGCCTGCACATGGTTAGCACTCAATAAATATTTGGCAAACTAGAATGAATGTACTACTGCAGAAAGTATTACAAATGAAGGGTAAACTAAAGGGAAAAGTAACTTGAACAGTCTGTACTCAAATTTAACAGAAACATCAAAAGCCTTAGAATGTTTATAACATTTGACAATAATTTTATGTTTAAGAAATTTCCCTAAGGAAATAATTTATTCCAAGGATATGCATAATGATGTAGTTATGAGGACAGTGTAACCCAAATTGAGAAAATGTATGGATCTGTTTTAAAATGAAAACTTCTTACAGACCCTCATTTTTGACTTAATTTTACTGTTACCTAGATGTGTGAAAATATGAAATTACATAGTAGCTGTTTAGGATTATGGTTCTTATACAACTGTACAACCCAAACAAACGTAAAACAAATCTACAAATTAAATACAACATTTACAAAACACATGACATTCAAAACAACAACATTAATTTAGGGTTACTAATGTTTTTGTTCTTGTTTTTGTTCTTGTTTTTGAGGCAGAGTTTCTCTCTTGTTGCCCAGGCTGGAGTGCAACGGTGCAATCTTGACTGACTGCAACCTCCGCCTCATGGGTTCAAGCGATTCTCCTGCCTCAGCCTCCCGAGTAGCTGGGATTACAGGCATGTGCCACCACACCCGGCTAATTTTGCATTTTTAGTAGAGATGGGGTTTCTCCATGTTAGTCTCGAAACTAAGACTTTTATGAGAGCCTTGATTGCTGTCTGCTGTGAATATGGTATCAATTTATTGGGTTTCTATTTTCTTTTTTAGTTTTGAGTTTTATGTATCTCTGCTACCTCCATGTGATGGCTCAGTCCTATCACTGCTTTTTGGTATTTGAGCTTCCATTCGTTCTGCATACTATGAGGTCATTTGGTTTCACTTGGTGGAACCAACTATATGATCATTTACTTATTAAGCAGACCTCTGTCCTTTCTCATCAGCTCACAACAATGAAAGCGACACACAGCATAGCATACTGTGAATACAGATGCGAACGCAGGCACTGACATTGTCACAAGGTAATAATTTAGAATGAATGAATATGTTTTCATGAAAACAACATTTAAAAATTCTTTTAGAGAACCCTCACATGGTGAATAGTAAAATAATAGCAATTAATGTTGAAAAACTAGCCTAAATGTCCATCAAAACTGGTTAAATAATTTAGGGACTATCAATATTACAGAATATAATGGAGTTGTGAGGAATATGATAAAAGACAGTAATACTTCATTAGAATGTTCACAATATACCGCTTCTAAAAAGCAGGTTGCAAGAAGTATACATATATATGTATATACAGTGAGATTCATCTACAAGAGAGAATGAAAGCATATAGGGACAAAAGTTAACACTGATAAGGAATTACAAGTGATTTCTATTTTCTTCTGTGTGTTTTTCAATATTTTACAAACTTTCCACGATGAATATATATTAGCATTGTGATCAGATGAAACCATTATTTTTTAAAAGAATTCTTGCACAAAGCATCTGACATAAAACTACTGGATTTCATAGCTTAGAGACAGGTCAGATTTAGTAAGACAGTGTCTAAGTACTTGTTATTTGATGCACGCCGAGAAAAATACCATGAGACTTGCTTGGTGCCGCTCATCCCTGGTGGTAAGATGAACCACAGTGGGCATCTTCCTGACAGAGTGGCAGGACTATCATCTTCCCACCTTCAAGGAGCTAACAGTATTATTATCAATTCTTGACATGCTATACAATCTCCCTGAGAACAATGGAATTTTAAATGAGACATGAGTCTTTGAATCTGTTTATTTATTTATTTTTGATAAGACACAAATTTTACATAAGCACTCTCTACTTATACAGTCACTGTTCATCATTTAATTACATAGCTAATGCCACGGATTACAATAGTGAGTGCACAAATATGTAATTATGGGATAAGTACCTGGTAATTTCTATTCTCTAAAGTGAAGACTGAATGTTAATTAGCTTTAAGCATATTACAGTAGGTGCAATTATCAGGTAATCTTTGGGAATGTGTACTTTTTGGATCAGCATTTATTAAGGAAGTCCCATGCAGTTACCAAGGAATGCTACAAAAAGCTGCAGACCTTTGTGCATGGATAAAAAGAAAGTATAATTAGAGAAGTCAATTCCACTGTCACCTTATTGGTATTACTGTATTCCCATTGTTCCCTTGTAATTCTGTCCCTGTAAATGCTCAATTATTCACTATTCCCAGGTACCTGGGATATTTGGAAAACCTGTACATGTGATGCATATCTAAGTACGAAATGCCTGAAGAAGCCAAGTCCATCAAATAGAACCTCTCTTCCGCAGTTTTTTTGCGTTTAAATATGAAATCATAATGAAGTGTCCAGGTGGCAGAATTTTTTGCTCCAGCAGCTGCAGTACCGACTCAGGAATTCGAAAGCAGAAGCCCAACAGATTAACGATTCCCCATAATATTATCTCTGTAACATGCAATTTGTTCTCAATGATAATTAGATATTTAGAGAGAGACATAATTAGGAAGAAGCGGCCTAATGCTTTTTGTTGTTGTTGTTGTTTGCTGAGAATCTCCTGACAGTCAGATGATCCACTATGGGAGCAATGTGATTCCGGTATTGGAATTTGCAGTAGCTGGCTATGTTGATATATGGCTTCAACATTCTGCATGGTGAAATAAAACCACCCTATATTCAAACCTTCCTCGAGTTAATTGGTGTGTCGTATCTCCCATCCTTGAAAATAGGCCAGGATTCTGCTTATAAGGGCTTCACAGCCATGGATTACCAAACGAAATATTGGGCCAGATATAAAGAGAAATGAGGTAAAATGTGATTTCAAATTCATTTTGGAATGCTGATGGCTAAAACAGCCATGCAAAGGTAAGGTCCAGATGGAAACTACTATTATGACAGCTTGTTCCCTTTTTCCTCAGCTCTAGCACTGTTGCCACAGAAGCCCATATTTAAATGCACGCCATTCCTTCCTGAAATTTTACTTACTGAATCAATCATTAAGTCCCTTCCTATGAGCAGAGTGGACACCAAGCTATTCAAAATATCCTTCTTCATATCCACTCCCAATGCCCCCACTGCAGGCTGAACGGACAGTTTGAAAAGGCTGCCTCTGCATCTGATGAATGTAGGCCATTTCTGAACTGCTCAGAGATTCTTACCCAGGCAGAAGGCCTTAGTCAGAACATTCACCTGCAAATCAGTCATTTCTACACCAAAGCTCTAGAAGATCCCCTCTGCTCTCTCCTCCTGAAATATAACTACTAAACTGACTCCTAGCACTATTAATTAGTTGTCCTTTTAAAAAACTTCATGTGAAACCATATAGTTCATAGTCTTTTGTGGCTGGGTTTTTTAGCTCAACCTTATGCACACAGGATCCATCGGCACTGCTGCATGTAGCAGTAGTTCATTCCATTACTATATACCATACCTGGGTATCAGTACACTACAGTTTATTTATCCATGTTGTTATTGATGGTTATTTGGATTGTTTCCAGTTTTCAGCTATAAAAATTATGCTGCCATGAACGTTCCTTTGGTACACATATCCACCCATTTCTGTGGGGTGTTCATCTAAAGATAGGATTGTCCTGCTCACTCCCAACAGCTGTAGCTCATTCACTCACGTGCACAAGAGCTTTGTTTTCCTAATAGAAGAGTTTTATTAAGGACAGGTCTTAAATGGAGTGGGAAGGATAGTGGGGGAAGAAATAGAACCTATTCTCCATTGGAGTTTGCAGACTGGATGTGCAGGAGGGGTAAAGAGGTTCTTGCATGGCTGTTGTTCTTGGATGGGTGCAAAGAGAGTTGTCCAGGGTCCAGAAGGTGCACTCCTACCATCTGCGCAAAGCCCTGCCCAGCGCTGATGCCTTAGAGAACAGGAGTTTGGGAATATCAAGAGGCTGCAGGCTTGGATAGCTACCGGCATCTGCTCCCCTGATAGACCATGGCAGTGGTGAGGCATCTGTAAAGGCTTTATGGGAAGAGAACATGGGCAAGGATAGCTAGAGCCAGAAAGTTCAAACAGCTGGAATTACATCATAACTGGTTTATTCCTTCTAGAAATAACTAGCGGCCCACTGGGAGCAGGGAGCACTAAAAGCTTGCTCTAAGGCAAGGCTGAAGTACCTGTAGACATCTGTCTATTTTACAAAACTAGTCACCATACAAAGTGGCTAATGCCATTGCAGCAGAATGAGCAAAGACCTAAGAGCCCTGGGGGGAACAGATGCCATTCTACTCCTAATCCTGCTTCGCACTCTCCAACTCAGACTCCTTCTTTACCAAAACATTCTCCCTTTCTCTATAAAACCACAAAGGAGAGTTGTAACACTGCCTACAAGGAGTCTGGAAGGCTTCACAGACAAGATGACAATAATGTGTGACCCTGGAGAGTGGAAAATTTCTCCAGGTGACAACAAATCTTACAGGCTGAAAACATAGCACATGTGCAGGAATGGAAGTACGAAAATACAGGGTACCTACAGTAAAGAACAACTAACTCAATGTGACTAGGAAGTGCAGTGTGGGTGTCAGAGCCTGGGATGGGGGCATCTTAAGGCCACTTATTTAGGCAGTTCGGTGAAAATCTTCCCAGCAGCCCTCAGTGGGGCAGACCTGACCACTGGCCTTTCTCCCAAAGCCTGCCACACCCCTAACTAGTCTGGGCACCCTGCAGGCATTCTAATGCACATGCTTATTTGCTCAGCTCTCAGTGTTTATTCAAGGCCTTTTGTGGCTCAGCTTTCCCACCCACAAATCTCTTCCCCAGAGACAACAACTGTTTTTGAATGCTGAGTGTCAATCATGCAACATCTTCCCATTACCATTTATGCCCAGGGCCCGGATGTGTTGGTCTCAGTCTGATGGTGTTGGAGATGGGGCATAAGTGTTAGGAACCAAGGCTGGGGAAATAAGTAAGGGCTGCATATGACAGGCCGGGAAGGGTGAATTTTACCTGTCAGAAATGGCTAGTCCTCAAAGATCTGCAGGTGACAGAAGAGGTGGTATGCATTTAAGGGAGCCACCTCCAGCACCAGTGTGGAAGATAGGCTGGTGGATGGGAAGTGCGAGGTTGGCAAAGCCATTTAATGGTGGGTCCTGGAGCAGATTGATGAGCACAGTGTGATGCAGCGCAGGTGAGCCTGGAATTTAGAAGCAGACAGACCTGGGTAGGCAGCACTTACTAACTTGGGGCCATGATACTTAAACTCTCCCAGCCTCGCTTTCCATGTTTATGAAATGAACACAACGGATGAGGAAGATAGCCTATAATGAGTAAAAGAGACCTAAAGTACCTAGCATATGGCAGGGCTCTGTCAATGTTACTTCTCTTGGTTTTTGAACTACAGAAATAGTCTTTGAGAAATCAGAGGGGGGATGGACACTAGTATTTAACTGAATGTAAAGGTTGAGGGAGGAGTCAAAGAGGACTTCAATATTTTGGTTAGGTAAGCCAGAGAGAGTATAGGAAATAAAGCTTTGTGGCTGAAAGCTATTGAGCTACAGAGTTGATGTGTTGGAGCACCCCTTCATCACCATCCGGCAGAAACAGAAGCAATCCACAGGGGCACAGCAAACTGCAAATGGCTGTGCGAGTTCCTCACTGCACAAGACTCCCGGCTGAGGGCTGGGTGCCGGCTGCAATGCAGATTCCACTCTGTGCCAAGCCATAAACTCTGGAGCAGGACAGCATTTGCTCAAAGGCAACGGAAGCTAGTGGTGGCCCTGGAACTATGGTACTCCCATGTATCACTGGGTACGCAGCCTAGCCTCAGTGGAAGTACCCAGAGATAGGCTCATGTTAGCTAGGCAATGCCCTGAGCACAAAACAGAGAAAGCCCTTCATAGCGAGAGCCTGAAGTCCCGGAAAAGACAGGCCACGCATTGAGGGCACATGCCCCAGTACAGCTCCACAAAAATACAGTAGGTAGCACCTGCCTCTATGAGTCATTTTCACCCTGGGGGAATAGGACATTCAGAGACTCATAGAATGTTAAAGTGGGAAGGGGCATTGCACCTCTATTCAAAGCTTGTTCTTTTTGGTTTCTCAAGGGGAAAACAACTCTTATGATTCCCTGCTTCTCGTCTTTCTTTTCTAAAGCAGTCCTTTCAAACCTCATTGATTACCATACATTGCAGCAAGGTAAATACTTAAGAGCATAAAGGGTTTAACTACTTTTACATGCACAAAAGACTCAGGATGAAAAACCCAATACTGATTAGGTAAATGCCAGGGGCACAATTGGCCTAGATGTTCTACAGCATCCATCAAATTCTTCCAGGCTCTTCCAGTTCCACAGTACCAGTCCTTTTCTTTCTTTCTTTTTTTAAATTGCTTTTGTTTTTGAGATGGAGTCTCACTCAGTCACCCAGGCTGGAGTGCAGTGGTGAGATCTCGGCTCACTGCAACCTCTGCCCCCCAGGTTCAAGCGATTCTCCTCAGCCTCCCAAGTAGCTGGGATTACAGGTGCCCGTCACCATGCCTGGCTATATTTTTTTAATTTTTATTAGTAGAGACTGGGTTTCACCATGTTGGCCAGGCTGGTCTCGAACTTCTGATCTCAGGTGATCCACCCACCTTGGCCTCCCAAAGTGTTAGGATTACAGGCGTGAGCCACCGCGCCTGGCCCCTTTCTATTTATCACAGATCTTCTCTAGCCAAAGCCTGGGATTCCTTCACTTTTCTCCATAGTTCACCCTCTCCCATGGCCAGGCTCAGGTTGACCCCAGTGTCTCAGATCTCTGGGTCCTTGTAAAAGCAGGCTTTTCAGTTAGAGCTACAGAGTGCTTCTGCTTCTCCTTGGCTGACAGCCAGTGCCAGTTGAGGTGAAGCACTCTATTGAAAGGCTCCAGCAGGATGACTTTATCCTGGGAAATAACTTCGGTTCCTAGTCCAGCATATAAGCTGCTTCCTCCTGTCTGAAGCTGTTTTTGCCTTGTTTCCAGGTGCTTTTGGCATCATCTCTGCTGTGTTGGCTTTTACCATCTGGTGACTTTTGATTTCTAGCTTCTGAAACATTTCCTGGCTCCTGAGCTCAGCTTTTACTACTCCACCCTGACCCCAGGCTTCTGCATACTGTTCTTTCAACTTGTTCCCATCCATCACCCACAGCCTCTCCGAGGCTCCCCTGATTTCCTGATGCCCGCGAATGACCGCAGCCTCTGCTGCTGGTTGAAAATGCTTTCCTTGCAGCCACTCGAACCACAGTTGGACCAGAATCTCTAGTATTCCCTTCAAAAAAACTCACAGTGATTATCATTGTATCCACCATCTATTGCTAAAAGGGGATTTAATGTGGCTAAGTGACTACTATTGTTTTTATTTTCTGTTTATTCATCACAGTCAGGATCTTCCCCAGTTCAGCTCCCATTCAGCCCTCTATTCCTTTCAAAATTCTCGGTTCCCTTTCTCACAACTCCCTTTACCCCATTATACAGATTCACTGAGTCTACACCCACCTTTTGGTTTATAAAGAAATCTTCCCTCTATCCGCATGTAGGGCTCTCCTATGGCTGCATAGTCCCAGGCTTTGAGCATTGACTTGACAGCTGGACTGTCTGGGTTGAAGTCCTCACTCTGTCATTTGTTAGCCATGTCATCTTGGCCAAGGCACTTTACTTTGGTTTCCGGAATCTATAAAATTTATTTTTCTTTCTTTTTTTTTTTCTTTTGAGATAGAGTGTTGCACATCACTCAGGCTGGAGTGCAGTGGCATGATCATGGCTCGGTGCAACGTGGAGCTCCTGGGTTTGAGCAATTCTCTAACTTCAGCCTCTTGAATAGCTGGGACTACAGGCATGCATCACCATGCCGAGCTACTTTTTTTAAATGTAATTTTTAGTAGAAACAGGATCTTGCTATGTTGCACAGACTGAAATTTCAATAAGTATGTTTATCCCATGGGGCTGCTGTAATATTTAGATGAGTGTGTGAATGCATATACATAAACCTTTTTAACACTACCTGGCATAGAATATGCAACACATATGTGATGCCATTATAATTTTTCTCTTCCTTATACTATTTTTATGCCTATACATTTTCATCTTTTCTGGTTCCCACCACTAGAATCTCTCAATTCTCCAATCAAACAATCAATATTTAAGGGGTCAGGAGGTAAATTTTTCTACATGTACAGACCATGTTGCTGCTGGGCGAAGGAGCTATTTGTATGCCTCATTTATACACAGTATCAGGGGCACTAGTATTACATGGTATTAACGGTATTAACAAAACACATGCATTATGCAGCAGAGTCTTGAAACTGTAAGGCTCCAATACAACGTCAAGCAGGACTTTCTTGCTCTAATTATAAATGAAGCAGATCCCCAGGTCCCTGTTTTGCACAGAGGAAATGCAAAAGGAAACTGCTTGTAGAAACAACAACAACAACAACAACAACAACAAAACCAAACAAACAGAGAAAATACACTCGTACCCTGGATTAATCTACCCAGACTAGAGATGCACTGATATGTCTAATTATCTGACACTCCGCAAGTCCAGAACCCTTCGCGAGGTTCAAAGTCCTTGGCTGATGTGTGTGTGTGTAGACAGGTAAGCATATTGAGGCTTCTTGTCCACATCTATTTATTTCTTATGGTTTCTTACAATCTATTTATTTCCTGGGAGAAGAGTCTTCCTACTGGCATTCTCTCTGGCCTAAGCCACGCAATAAGTAAATTATGTCTTTCATTGTAATGAGCAAATTGTGTGGCTTTAGGTTGGTTGGAACGAAGGCTTTTTCTTGCATGTGTGTGGCCAGTATGGCAAGGCTGGCCAGTAAGATCTGAAACAGATTTAGTCTAAATGAAATAGATTCAGCAAAGATTCTTCCATTTTTCTGCACATCAGAATCATATGTAAAGCAATCTTCAAACTAGATCTGCAGAGCCCTACAGAGGAGCGCTAAGAGCGCAGCGGGGAGAAGGGGAGTGGCAGGTCTCCTAGCCCTGGGCCACTTCTACCAGAGCTGTTCCCCTCTGATCTGGGAGTCATCCTAAGAGGGGAGGATACTGCAGACAGAATACTGAGACACTATTTGGTTCCCGTCTGAATCCCACACAAGATTCTAAGTGTCCATTGAGTGCTGGGCCGTTTTAGTGCCTAGCACAGTGCTTAGGAATTTTCTTGGACTTAGTTAAAATTTTTGAGTAAATGAATAAAATATATGTGAAATCTACCTATCAAGAAAAAAATATTGCCAAGTCCCTAGAGAGATTAAACGAACATAGGATTTATATAGTTATGTGGCTGGCTGAACTATTTAAAGTTAATTGTAAAATTCGCTTACTGTTTGTATTTACTAGGATTTAAATATTGCCAAACAATGCTTTTGTTCCCAAAATCCAAATAAAATAATCTCATCCAGGTATTATTGCAAGGGAAATATTTAAACATCAGTGTACTTTACCCATTTATTGTCACTAACCTATTTCTGATCTACCTGTTTATACAAATAAGTAAAGCTTTTATGCAGGTAAAGGTAGGGACCCTCTGGAGTGGGCTTTCCCAAACTTCCATATTCTGGAGAAGTGCAAGGAGAGGTTTTAGTAACTCCCATAGATGTACTTGATTTGAGCAAACCTGTAGCTTCCCACTGCGATGACCAGAACAGTATCCCAGGGCCTGATCAGATTCAGGGAGGTCTAAGGCTATATGGGTAGCTTTGTTTCTAGCCATGTGTATAGGCTATAGATATTTTTTTTGCAGGCTACATACGAAAGAGAAGTGATATCTCTTTTCACATTAATAGCAAATAAAATGACTGCCTTTCTACCTAAAGTGAAGTACAATGCAAGTAGCATCCTAGCTTCAATCAGATAAATGCCTTCTTCCCAATTTTGTTCTTGTGCTTCTAAGAAAGCCGGAAAAGTATTCTATGGTAATAGCAGCTCAAAGCAGAGTCTATTACAATATACCAGTTACTCATTTTAGTTTACAATTGCTTATAAAGCACAAAAGTTCTATGGTTTTTGGCTTGGATCCATAAGGCAGAAAACTTACTGTACTATGCTTCTAATTGTCTGCTATTCCTTTTAAAGGGAAAACCATTCTAGATAAATTGTTTGGCTGAAATGCTAGAAATGTTTTAAACAGAAAAAATGTTTCCTTTCCTGGAACTGTCAGAACATTTCTCTGATTAAAACATGGAAGATTTATAGTTAAGAGAATATTCAGAGAACAAAAGGTTGCAATTCAGTTTACTAAACTTAAAAACACCAATTACTAAAAAATGCTTTAAAATTATTTTTTAATGTACACGATCTTAGCAATTAATTAACTATGCTTATCACTGTCAAATCTCTATAATTATACAGTAATCATTCATTCATCAAATCTTAATTGAGCACACACTGAATTCTATGTCTATTTACATACGAATCCCTTAACCCTTTCCCAATCTGGAGACTTCACTTCAGAGCACCTCAAAGATATGAAATACAATTACAAACCAGGGAATAGGTGGAAAAGACTCAGATAAGCATCTGAGCAGCAAAGAAAATGCCTGTTATAAAGTTTCTGCGTTTTACTAGGTATGTGGGTATCTTCATGTTGTTAGGTCTCCTAGCCCTGGGCCACTTCTACCAGAGCTGCTCCCCTCTGATCTGGGAGTTGTCCTAAGAGGGGAGGATACTGCAGAGAGATGCAGAGATCCAAATAAATATGAATTAAATAGAATAACAAAAGGATTGGTGACATGTGAAGGAAGAGCATATGTTGTCTGTCAGGTACTGAATTAAGTATATTATAGACATTATCTCATTTTGAGCCTTTCACAATCCCCAAGAGATAAGTAGTATTAGTCCCATTGTACAGATTGAAAAATTAAAGCTAAGAAAGGGTAAGTGTCTTTCCAGGATAAAACACCCAAGAAGGGGTCCACATTCATCTAACTGCAAATCCAATGTTGTGATGTTCTGACCATTAAATATGCTGCCTTTTTCATTTAGTGTGTGTCTGTAGGTTCTGAGCTGGGTAATCTGAGGACAATTTGTAATTACATCCATTCCAAGTTCCAGTTTCACCTTGTTCCAAAGCTTAAGCCAAACACCCACTTCCTACTCCCAGATTCCCAGTATTTGATCTACTTTGCCTTTCAAGGTACCTGACACTGAACCTTTGCCTGGCTAATTCCCAGTCATCCTTCAAAGTTTCTGCTAGAATATTATTTACTCAGGAACACCATCTTTGACTGTGAAATCTAAGTGGGGAACCCTTGTTATACCCCCATGCCACTCTATATTTCCCTTTACTGCAATGGTCACAATTTGTAACTAAGTATGTATTTGTATAATTATTTGTTTGATGACTATCTCCCATACCAGAATATAAGCTCCATAAGGGCTGGGAACATACTTGCTATGCTCTTTGCTCAGCCAATACCTAGTAAGTGCTCAATACATACAAGTAAAACCAATGACCTGTGCAAAGCTTTCAGCACGGAAGCAGGTACTCAATGCACATAAGTAATATTATTTCATTAATGAGTGGACTACTTAGATCCTTGAATCTGTATCCTCATTTCATGTTCCATTTTGTCTCAGAGACTGATGTCTTAGTTGGGGGAATTTCTTTTGGAAGTCCCCCTCCTGTTCTTAGAAAAAGTACCCCTCAATTTGTTTCTCCATTTGTCCCTCAGGATAACTTAACCACAAAATGGTATCTGATCTGGCCAGTCCCTCTGGACTGCCTCCCCAAACTGGGCAATGACAGCAAGCTTCAATTGTCTAAATATTTTATTTATTTAGATTACCTAATTGTAATGATGCCAGATAAATGTGGCCTTGCCTACTAACATATTTAGGGTAAATCCAACAGCCTGCCAACTGAATTCAACCAGAAAAGAGCTCTCAAATCAACTTACATTAAAAACTTTGCTATTAACATAAAAATCTCTTTAATGAGTTCACTGGTGGAGATGTAGAATGCTGAGATGCGCAAAAGAATAAATGATTTATTAGTCAATTTAATTCAATTTGTCACAAAGTCCTATCAATTTCCACTTTGCAATAACTTTTGAATTCATCAGAGCCTCTCCTTTTCTGCTGCAATCTAGACCCTCACCTGCCTGGATTACTGTAATTTTTCCTAGCTAATCTTTAGTTTCTGATCCCACTCTTTTACAGCTGAGTTTGTATACTCCAGAAAAGTAAATTTTCTTAAAACTGTGCATTTTAAGCTTGGGTCCCTGCTCAAAAATCCAAAATGGTTTCCCAATTCCCACCAGATCAAATTCAAGCTCATCTTGGAAGTAAGGGCCTTCCTAGCATCTTCAATCTTTCTCAGCAACCTCCTACTTCCAAAGAGCTCTGATTTCTGAGTCTTCTTTGCTCATATGACTCTCCACTTAGATTGTCATTGTCCCTCTAAGCTGCCTGTCCAGGTTTCCATCACGTGAAAATCTCAGGTTCTGCTGACTCCATTTAACTTTTAGTAAGTGTTCTTTCTCTCTCACCTACATTTTTATCTTTTGTAGAAATGGAAGATACCCATATTATCTGTTATCTGCCTGAAGAGATTGTAGTTTCCTTCAGAGAAGTGATTATCTAAATGTTCTTTTGTATTCCTACGGTTTGTATATAATTAACATTAATTTCTTTCTCTGATAGTGCCTAGTACTTGAGAAACAAA
Organism: Theropithecus gelada; assembly: GCF_003255815.1. Classification (NCBI taxonomy): domain Eukaryota; kingdom Metazoa; phylum Chordata; class Mammalia; order Primates; family Cercopithecidae; genus Theropithecus; species Theropithecus gelada. The sequence goes on along the minus strand of NC_037677.1, from coordinate 112,462,304 downwards.
CTCAAGAAACACCTGTAAAGAAAAACAACATTTTATAAATTCTCAAGTTGTTATTGGATGGCAACCTAAGACAAGGCAGGGACCTGATTACCAGTAGGTGATGCTATCTCCTTCAATTAGTATTGCTCAGTGTGAGAATGGAAACTGCAATGGAGAGGCAGGGCGATCAGGGAGGTCAGCTTCAAGCTGAAAGGACTCAGCCCAGTGAGCTCAAGACTCCTCCAGCTATGGACGCTGCTTTCTAAGAAAGCCACAGAGCAAAGCCCAGTTGTGGCAGAAGACATCACTGACTGCCAGAAAAGGCAACAGATCTTCTCCAGCAGGCTGTCAGAAGGGCATCAACCATGACTTTCCCCAAGTTAACAAGCAAGAAGAGCTGTGGAGGAGATAGGAAGATGGAAACAGTGAAAGAGAGGAGAGTGGTGGTGCCATTTCTGGGTACCAATTTTGATCCTCTCAGACCTTCTGTCTCGAGTAATTCCTAGTACATCCAGAACCTTGTCATTAGTCATTCCAGCAGTTAGTTGCATCTGGATCAACACCTTTAACTGATCGATGCAATTACTGAAAGCCTTCTTCGAGAATTCTCAGTATCATTTCTCCTACCTGAACACTAAAATTAATGAAGTCATTCAATAAAATATAAGAGAAGAGTCCATAGGTATTGTCTCAGTCTCACTGGTCTTTGAATACATGACTGAAAAGTGGTCAATATATTTCCCTCTGCCGTTTTGACTGAAAATCCAAATGCTAATCTAAATAGACAATCAATACAGTAAACCACAGACCAAAGCTTTGGAGAAATGAGGTATCTTCTCCTTCTGGTCCAAAGGGACCTCACTCCTCCCTTTCTGAAACCAGAAATCTCCTTAAAGAAAGGGTTAGATAAACTATATACCTATATGTTAAAAGGTTAAAAGCTTAAGACAAATAAATAAATTGTTAATCATAGAATTTCAGCAAGTTAGAGCAAGTATTTTGTGGTTGACTAGGGTGGTAAAGATCAAAAGGCACAACTTTTAAAATCATACAGTATATAGCTTCTCACTCTGAACAAGAGGTTGAGTATTTTTCAATCCTAGTAAAATTTACTTTTGGATGAATTTAGTAGGTTGTGAGAGTACTCCCAGGAGACACTTCCCCGCAATGTTTGCTACTTTAGGGTCTAGGTCCTGGTTCCTTGTCATCCTTGCCTTGGCAATATTTTTCTTTCATTGTGGCATCACCAGTGACACAAAAACAGCATCTTTGCTGACAGTACAGGTAGAAGTTATATGAAGGTCACAGGAAGCAAACAGGTAGACAGACAAATGAATATCTTTCTGAAACCGGCCATATCTGGCATGTAGATCTTAATTGATTATGCTTAGCGACCGCGTGGCTATTGTCTCCCATTTCAGGGTACTTATAAATACTATGAGGAAAACAAAGAAAGGAAACTGTGAAATATGATCGGAAAGATCTTCTTAAATGCTCAATAAATAGTGTGTACAGCTAGAATTTCACAAGGAGCAGCTATGCTGTAATTCTTGAAGATTCCCAGAAAACCTGGGTTTCCCAGAATTCTGGCCTGATTTACATAAACAAATCAAGGAAATGTTTTCCTGATGGGTTCTTCATTATTTCTCTGACAAATGCTAGAAAAATTGGCAAACTGAAGCATCTGCCTGATTTACAGTTGCTCTTTCTCTGGGGCTCCTGCAGTCAGGATATAACAGTATCTCCCGGAAACTGCAAATACTCACTTTATTTCAATTAGTTTTCTCCACACAGTCCACTGCTTCTTCAGCCAGCTCAGAAAACATGACTTTTAGCCTTGCTTAAGCTGCTTGACTTGTGAGATAAGCACTGGACTTCTACCTAGTCATTCCCTAGCAAGATTGGATTCTTTGTGTGTTATCAGTTTACCTGCTGGTATTTATTTAACACCATTTGTGATGAGCTCTCACTTTTTTTGTCCGTTTGAATTTTGACTTGATATTAATTTATCTTTATCTTCTGATTAACACAATTCTACCTTTGTGACCTAGAGTCAAATTTTTCTTTGAATAGGCTAATCTAAGCACAAACGTTGAAATTGGACAGTACCCACTTTTGAATAAGACTTTTAAGCTGACATAGTCCCTATTAGGCTTTTGAACTTTTAACAACAGAAAGCACTGACATCTTTCTGTCTACATTTTCCTGAACCACAAATTGTGCATACATTAGAAATTCTCTAGAAATGACATAGAAGGGCTAGGAAGCAAATGTATTCTTGTAGTGCAGGTCTGCAAGTCCAGGTAATTTCAGAATATACCACATAAGCTGAAAAGATGGCAGATGCAAGAATTGGATTTAACCATAGATGATAACCCAATTTTCTTCATAGCACTGTAACTCAATAAGTCTTTAATGGCTTCTTAGATAAACAGATGGATGTCATCAAAAGGCACAGGATGATAAATCTGATTGGTGTCTGAATAATTTGCACTGCTTCATCCCCAAAACAAGTAGCAAGAGAAAAATGGGAGAACACACACTTAAGCCGCAGCATGGGAGTTTAAATTATTTGATTAGAAACAGTTGTATTTTCCCAATGGCATAATATTGAAAACAACCAGAATGGCAAAGTCCAGGAAGTGCAATCTATCTTTTTAATTAGGGTTCTTCTTTTGAAGATTTATATTGTTTAGTTTAGCTGTGTTTATTCTTATTTAGTTGACTCAGTTTATTTTCATACAAATTTTCAAATATTCAATTAAGCCCTTTGGAAAACTATGACTTTCAATTATCCATGATAGCCCAGAGTTTATAGACCCTCATGTCCATGGTCCAATTTCTGCTGGTCAAGCAGTTCCTGCTTCTTTGAGTAGTTCCTTTCCTTGGATGCTTTTCATTTAGCTTATTTATTTATCTGGATCATTCAGTGGAATTAGATTTCAGATGGTTCATTGTCAAAAGTCATATATATATATAATCTGAACAGGCCTTTTTAGGACTGGTACTGTCAAATTCTAGACGCACTCTGATAGCCTCAACCTATCAGTGAGATTTATCCAGATGAATCCAAGAGGAAGGCTATGGCCCCCCAAAAAAAGTTCTAAAAGGAAATATGCCTTTTGTTGTCATTGTCATTGTTACATCTGGGTTGTAAGATTATGGGAAAAATGCCTTAGTGTAAAGTCATTTTACTTTCAGATGGGTGGTAATGCTAATGGTCCTTGTCCCCAGTATAAGACACTGCTTTCAAATATGTCTAAGAGATTCAAAAGTTTACTAACTACAGTCATCATAAAAAAAAAAAAAAAACTTTTAAAGGACAGAACTGAAATATAATTGAGATCCTAGTTGAAGAAAAGCATTCCTTTTATTCCCAAAGCTCAAGCAATAGCTTTAAAATATTTGTATTATCCAATGTTAGTTTCTCTGCTGAAGTTAATTCTTAGCAACTTGAAATAATAATAGTAGGAAATTTGTATATAGCATTTACTATGGGCCTGATATTGTTCCTAGAACTTTATATGTTTTAACTCACTTATTCTTCATGACAACTACAAAGAAAAGAACTATTATTATCTTCAATTTATGGATGAGAAAACTAAGGCACAGATAGATTAAGTAACCTGCCTAAGATCACACAGCTACTAAATTGTAGAGCTAGGAATTAAATCTCAGACAGCTTGGCTCCAGAGTCTATGCTCTTAGCCATTTTAATGTTTTCCTGCTTTTCATAAAAGCTTGATTGATGTATAAAAATATCCATGATATTATCAGAAATAATGTCAAGATGGATTGGTTAGGTCACACTGAATATGAGGATAATAATCTCTGCTTTGGAATCTGGTTACTTAGTCATGCAGGCTGGGGAGTTCAGGGGTTAGTCCTTCAGGAACAGCTAGGTCCCAGATAAGCAGTGCTTACCTCAAATGCTCTTAGGATGCAGGTTATGCATCAAATAATGAACTGCATATTCCAAAAGCACTGGCTATATATTGGTACCGTTTGCTACCTGGTCCTTCATATGCAAAAGGATGGCCTTGTCTTAATTTCAGATGATTTCTGCTAGACTCTTCCTTTATTAGGCCTCTGCCAGCCTTCTGGTTTGCCAAAGGCAGGAGCCAATAGCTAGTCAATTGTGATCAACCCCTTGATTTGGAAAATCTGACTGCCTTTCTATGTCCCACTGCCATTTTCTTTAGGGAGGGAGTATGGCCAATTACCACAATTTACTATAGTGGTTTTTGTGACATTCAAAATACCTCAGTTGGCTGAAAACACTTGGTAAAATTTTCCTGAAAAGCAATTTAGCAATATGTATTGATCAACCTAATATGGTTCATACATACTAGCTTCCGAACAAGTATGTATCCCAAGGAAATAATCAGAGATGTGGACAAAAGTTTTACCCAGAAATCTTTTTCACAGTGTTATTTATAACACCAAAAAAAAAAAAAAAAAAAAAAGTCTGGGAACAACATAAATAGCCAAGAAGAGGAGAATAATTAAGAAGTTTATGATACATCCATAAAATGCAATATGCAGTCATTAAAATTATGTTTCTGAAGAATTTTTAATGACATGGAGAAATATTCATTTTATAACATTCAGCAAAAATGCAGAATACAGAACTTCATTAAAAAATGATGCCACTTATGTAAAAAGAAATCCAAAAATGTCTAAAGTCCTGAATAAAATATGTGTTTTATTGGTTATCTCAGGGTTGTAAGATTTTTGTTTCTGTTTTCTAAATTTTAAACAATGAAAACATTAATTTTATAATCAGAAAATCAATCTATAAAACATAAATAGCCATGAGCTATGGGGGAGACTAGCAGACGTTTGTGTGTGGTGGTGGGAGATGAGTGGAAGTGAACAGTAGAAGAGAAATGGGTCCTCCTTTCCCACAAGGAATATCCCAACTCCCCTGGCCCCTCTTCCACCTCCACCATCCATAGGACCTGTGCATGCAGGCATGCACTCACAGGCACACACACGCAGACAAACATCTGACTGCCCAAGAAGCCTGGCTCTTTCCCACTCATGTTGGGGATTCCTGGCTACTACAGATGAGAAGAGAGTCAAAGCCTCCCATTGTATATTTTTATGCAAATTGCTCTGGCTAATAATGCTCCCACTATGAGGTCTTAAATTATTTAGGCTAAAAGTAGACTGGACAGCTCTTTTAATACCCCTTTGCAGAGTTTGTAATGCCTTATAGGTTGTGACACACGTGTGTCCTGGTAGCTTTAGGATAATTCCAAAAATAAAACCCACCAATTAAAAGAATAAAGACTTGCCACCAAATATATTCAAAAGAATATACTGTGGGCTTTGAAAACAATTTAAAAGGAGTCAAAACGTCTTTTTTTTTTTTTTTTTTTTTTTTTGAGATGGAGTCTTGCTCTGTGCCCCAGGCTGGAGTGCAGTGGCGCAATCTCGGCTCACTGCAAGCTCCGTCCCCTCGGGTTCACGCCATTCTCCTGCCTCAGCCTCCCGAGTAGCTGGGACTACAGGCGCCTGCCACCTCACCCGTCTAATTTTCTTGTATTTTTAGTAGAGACGGGGTTTCACCGTGTTAGCCAGGATGGTCTCGATCTCCTGGCCTCGTGATCCGCCCGCCTCGGCCTCCCAAAGTGCTGGGATTACAGGCTTGAGCCACCGTGCCCGGCCCAAAACGTCTTTTGCGCACACACATCAGTATTATATGAAACCAGTTGACACTGGCCTGGGAGTTAGGAGACCTGAGGTCTCATGCTGGTTCTCCTAATAATCATCTGTATAACCCTGGGCGAACTGCATGCCTTCTTTAGGGCTTCTGTATCTGTATGTGTAAAATGAGAGGGGGAGAGTATTCATTCATTCATTCATTCATTCATTCAGTGAAGCATTGAGGGTAGGTGATATCAGGTATGTGCTGGACATAGAGAATACTGTGATAAAGAAAGAAAGATGGCCCTCATCTCCATGGTGCTCCTAGTTTAGTTAAGGAGGCAGATGATAACTCTTAGTGTAATGAGTGGGCTGGAGAAAATGAGAGTGCACCCAATTGTCCCTATTAAGAGACATGGAGGTCACCGGTAACCTCATTGGTGAGAGTTTTAATAGAGAAGTGAGTGCTGAAGTCAGATTACAATGGGCTAGGGAATAAATGAAGACGGCAATAATAGATGCTAATGTAAGAAATTTTGGAAGAAGATGAAAGAGAAGGCACAGGAGCTAAAATAAGTTGTAAGTCCCAGAGTCTTCTCTGTACCTAAAATACTAAGGTGCATATCACTCGAATATGTACATTTAAACTTCCAAGGTAACAGTCTTGAACCGGGCAGCAACCAATTCAATGTATAAGCTCTATGTTTGTATAAAAGTCACATGATGGTCTGGGCATGGTGGCTCAAGCCTGTAATCCCAGCACTTTGGGAGGCTGAGGAGGGTGGATAGCTTGAGAGGGTGGATAACATGACAAAACCCCATCACTACTAAAATACAAAAATAAAATAAAATAAAATATAATATAATGAAAATAAATAAATAAATAGCTGGGAGTGGTGGCACATGTCTGTGATCCCAGCTACTTGAAAGGCTGAGGCAGGAAAAACACTTGAACCGGGAGGTGGAGGTTGCAGTGAGTCAAGATCGTGCCATTGCACTCCAGCCTGGATGACAGAGTGAGACTTTGTCTCAAAAAATTAAAAAAAGAAATTCACACGGTGGTCACATTCCAAATACTAAAAGGAAATTAAGATGTGGAATTATTACTGTGAGAAACTGTGTATTCTCAGTCTGTGGCTATGTTAAAAAATACAAGATGGAAGTGGCGCAAGACAGCGGGCTGAACAAGATGAACTCTAGTTGTCTGATCCTGTTATGCTAATGACACTGAACTTGGAAGAGAGGAAAGAGGACCCCTTCAGTGAGAGGAAAAAGCATCCGAGGAACCCTAAGCAGCCTGCCAGGCTGCTGCTTCCAGTAAGGAGACTTTGACCTTGGCTTGTACCATTCTTTTCTACTGAAGATGGTATAAGTAAATGGAAACTTCCACTTATTATATGACATAGAAAAGACATTAATGCTTAAGCAGTTAGTTGCTTGGTATTCCTAGATGTGTTATCAAGATGACATTAAAGCCCACAGTGACAGCATGGAATTCTATTGCTCTAAAAAAAGAAATGCAAAAATTGAATTTAATTGTATAAAACAGTTAATATTTTCAATTAAAAGTTCTAGGTAATTCTTACATTACCAGTTTAACATTAATACTTTCTTAAAGGACAAATATGGTTTTATTTTTTAAAGAAAAAATATGTTTTTTTACTCTGTGAAAAATAAGAATTTCAGAAAGGCAGTTACATTCATCTCTACTGATCGGAATTCAGATTTATTATGGTAAAGGTTTGAATTTATTTTCTCATTAGCATTTTATCAATTGGACCAATTAGTCTGAGCAAGACTGAAATTCCCAGGATTTCCTAAAACTGACATCTGTTCCCTTCTTAAGCTGCTGGTGACACACATGATGCAAATTTACCAATTACGAGACTCAGAGGCGGATGCGCATCAGCAGCAGTGAAGCCTTGGGTTTGAATCTGAAGTGCTCTGGGACAAAAGATAAAATCATGTTTGATCTTTGAATTACTCTTTAAAATCCCTGGTAGCTTTTCTTTTTGCTACGTTAAAAAAAAAAAACCCATAAAACAGCAGATTAAATGTAAGCTTAACATATGTCATGTTGGTGCCATTTTTCCTTCTTAGTTTTCTATGCTGTATTTAATGCTTTCCTGTCAGGAAACACTAGAGTACTGTACAAGGATTAAAGGCATAAACTGTAGAGTAGACACAAAAACTAGGTTCATATCTTGGTCCTGTCAGTTATGAGCTCTCTAACTACTGGTAGGTTTTTGACCTTTGATTTTGCTAATTTGTAAAATACACACAGCAGTATACAGGGTTACTCCAAGATTAAATGAGAAAACATAAGAATATACGTATGATAGTGACTGACAACAGTAAATACCTGATAAATGGTGGTTTTTGTTTGTTTTCATTTTGGTTTGTGTGTATCTTTTGGACTTTTCATAGACTTGGACTTTTCATAGTCAAGTAGTTTCATAGACTACTTGAATATATTTTCTAAGTTCAGAAAAAGTCATAATAGGAGTGACATTTGCATTAGGAGCCCCTCTCCTTATAATTGTTCAGAACACCATGTTCATGTCAACATAATTTATGAATGTTTTAATAGGAGAGAGCTTCTTACTCTAATATTATAGTCTTGAAATGCTTAATTATCCAAAGCATTTAGAAAATTTTAACAAAAATATGGTAGCACATTATAAGCACAGTGTAATTTAGTAAATATATATCATCTTGTTTTATAATTTTATTAACTTTGCTCCAAATGTTGCATTAGGAGTTCTACACTTTTTGATTTATCTATAAAATATGGTTTTAAAATGGTAGGCAGAATTAGAGAAAAAAATCCACAAACTATTTAAAAGTCAATACTTTAAAAATAAGGCAATTCTCATAAACAAAATAAAGATGAACATTTTGTTCAACAATCCAGGAAAAGAAAAAGAATCAAGGGAAGATTCCAGAGGACAGAACAGAAGCGTCCATAAGATTTGCCCATTTTCAGCGGCTAATATGTGAGTGAGTGGCCTAGCAGACGAAGCCTCATATACTTCAGTTTGGAAACTCAGCATACGGCATCACACAGACCTGGCTCTAAAATCAGGACTGCAACCCGCTTGCTCTAAAATCTTAAAATAAAAAATGTGAGGCAAGTAAAGAAACCTTTCTGTAACCTAATTTCTTTACCTGTAAGATAGGGGTATTTTTCTATAATGGGAACATGGCTATACTACGTTATGTTTAAGAGTACAGTGAGACTACTTAATAAATAGAGATACACATACATATATAAAAATTGTAGGTTAAGTAAGCTTTTGAGGCTGGCCCAGGAACCATACAATGAAATAAATATGATTTCTATGAAAAAATAGAGCCTGTAAACTATAGATTGAACTTTGGAATATGACCAACTTATAAAAGAGTCCTGACAAAATACTTCTATTAACTTTTTACTTTGAGATAAATTTAGACATACAGGAACACTGCAAATGAGTACAGAGATCTCATTTGCTCTTCATTCAGCTTCCCCAAACAAAAACATTTTACATAACCAGAGTACAATGATCAAAATCAGAAAATCAACATTGATATACTATTATTGAATAATCAACAAACCCTATTTGAATTTTACCAGTTTTCTCAGTTATGTCTCATTTTGGGTCCAGGATTTAATTCAGGATTTCATTGCATGTACATGTTATTAGACTCTAATGTGCTATTTCCTTAGTCTTTCTTTGTCTTTTATGACCTTGGTACTTTTGAAGAGTTTTGGTGGTTTTGTTTTGTAAACTGTCCCTCAATTTGGATTCATCTGGTCTTTTCTTATGATTACATTGGTGTTACACATTTAACAAGAATACCACAGAAGTGATATTTTACTCTTCTCCATGCAGTATGTCAGGGGGCATATGATTTCTCTATGTTTTATTACTAGTTATATTGACCTTGATCACTTGGATAAGTTGTGTCTGCTGGGGTTACTACAAATTTACTGCTTTCCCCTTTGTAATCAATAAATGTCTTGTGGGAAGATACTCTGACTATACAAATGTGTTGTTTTACAACATATTTTGCCCTATTAACTTTAGATTTCATCAGTGGTTCTTGCCTTTAACAATTACTACTGTGGTATTTGTCTAATGGCGATTTTTCTATTTCCCTTACTTCCACATCCATTAATTAGAATTCTACTATAAGAAAGTACTGCTCTCTTCTCTCCCACTTCTTTTTTTTTTTTTCCTTGTGATACTGGGCCTCACTCTGTTACCAAGGCTCTGAGGCTGGAGTGCAGTGGTGCAGTCTCAGCTTACTGCAGCCTCAATCTCTTGGGATCAAGTGATCCTCCCACCTCAGCCTCCTGAATAGCTGGAACTATAGGCACACACCACCATGGCTGGCTAATTTTTGTATTTTTTGTAGAGACAGGTTTTTATCATACTGACCAGGCTGGTCTCGAACTATCTATTCTTATCTATTCAATCTTTCAGTGTGGACTCATGGATCTTACATTTATTGAGTACTAATCCAATACTATACTTATTTATTTTGTTCGAGTTGTTCCAACTTTGGCCATTAGCTGCTCCTTCAGGTTGGCTCCTAAGTCCTTTTAACATGTCTTCATAATTTTTTGAGTACTTATTTTCTGGAACCATTAGATATTCCAAGCTTATCTTGTGTTGGCCCTTCTTAGCCGTGGAATCGACCATATACTCAAAAATCCTGGTTCATTTTACTGGAGAATGGTGTTATGAAACCAAGAGATGAGTGCTAAGTACGTTTATTGCAACTGAGATATCATTGCTTCTAGGACCTCTCAGCAGGCAGCATTAAGAAACATACAATTGTATACCAACACATATGCATACATCTGTATTTCTGTGTGCATCCACCTATGTGTGAATAAACTCATGTTGATCCCTCTAATTCCAACCCAATGCCTCAGGGTTCATTCTAGTCTTCTCACTTTCCTCATATGTATCATTTTTCTCTGACAGTGAGAAAACTAGCTCTCATCATCCAGAAAATATTTATTTTGTTCAATCCTAGCATGGACATTAAATAGTGTCAGAATTGCTGGTCCATGCTCCTGTTTGTAGAAGCAAATATACAACTATAGTACATTCATATATATATTTTTGGTTGCCTTTAGTGTTACAGTATATAGTCAAAATAATCATTTTCTAAAGATACTTAGGTTGCTCTTTTCTTCTCTATACCCCCAGCATAGTTATTTATTCATTTGAATCCATTTAGGTTCATTTTTTACAGTTTGTATTTAATTTGGGTTCTCCCACATCCTAACTGATTGGGTAGGTGAAAGGTCAGGTTTTTTAAAGGGTCAGAGTTATACACAAAGGTGTACTCAAAGAAGGGTCCCTCCAACTCCCCCTTTCATGGCTCCATTTTTATACCCCATCTCGCTTTATTTCCTGTAGGTAACCAGTCTTGTTGGTTTCCAACTTATCTTTCTATACATCTTTTGCAAAATGAGTAGACATTTGTAGATTTCCCTATAGTCCCTATTTCTTACATTAAGGACAGACACTCTAGATATCTGTATGCACTTTACTTTTCTCACTTAATACATTTTGGAAATAATTTCATATGAGTGTCTCAAGGTCTTCCTCATTCTTTCATACAGATACAGTGTATTTCATTTATGCATGCACCAACTTCATTTTACTGCTTCTCTATGTATGGTCATTCAGGTTATTTCCAACATTTTGTGATTACAAAAAAGTACTAAAATAAATAACTCATGCATATGTAGTTTCATATTGCTGGAGATGTATTTTAGGGTAAATTCCTAGAAGTGGGACTGCTGGGTCAAAAGAGTACAAGTGAGGCTGTGTTAGGTTTTGTCAAATTCCTCTCCAGCAGGGTTGCTGTACCAGTTTGCATTCTTGCCAGCACTAGGTTGCCACACTTTTTAAATTTCACCAACATAATGGGTAAGAAATAATCTTTCAGTAGTGTTTTAATTTGCATTTCTGAGAAATACTTTTAACGCAGATGAAAAAAGCTGGTTGAGGGAAAGTTCAAATGGACAGGCAAGAGCAGCACAAAGAGTTAAAATGGAACTTAGGAGTGTTCTAACAAGACTATAAGTCACCTAAGAAGCCAAGCAAAACACGATGATTCTGAAGCATCAGGGAAGGTGAAAAGCAATAATGAGAGAACTGAAGTGATCCACTGGAAACATAAAGGGAAATTGAATATAACCTGTAATGCAGTAGGCAATAGGTTTAAAAATTTGGCTTGTTTTTATATGTAACAGAAAATACTAATAACAAATAATGCTTAAAAGAGACTTTCAAAGTGCTTGAAAATTTTCAGTCTTAAAAAACAACTGTGATCTAAAAATCCACAACAAAGGATACAGGAGCCAGATAGCCTAGCAAGAATCAGCAGAAACTATAAATGGATGATCCAACCAGCAGAAGCACAGTCTGGTGACTCATACCTAGGCCATCAAGAAAAGTGGTAGGAGCTCTGATCCTGCTTAAAGCACTGATAATAAATAATCTATGAAACATTATTTTTTTTCTTTTCTAATTTTTGTATAGATGGGTGTCTCACTATGTTGCCTGGGTTTGTTTCAAACTCCTGGCCTCAAGCCATCCTCATATCTTGGCCTCCCAAAGCACTGGGATTACAGGTGTGAGCTACTGCGCCTGGCCTCATTTTTGAGAAAAGGAAAAAGAATGGTGTTAAAAATGATCAAACAATGATCTTATGAACGACCAGAGTATCAAAGTGGTATTTTTATATCTGGAAAAAAATAACAAAAGACTGAAAGAAATTTGTTAAACATAGAAAAAATCATGTATTGCAAAATGACTACTAAGACTTGAGACAAATAGGTCACAAGGATGGGGCTGAGACAACAGGCCTAGTTAGTAGTAAGGAACTGATTTAACCTCAACAAAGTTTTCATTTCTATTTCATAAACCAAATTTCAGGCCAGAGATTAGGGTGGTTTATCATTTTTAAAACCTGAGAAGCATCTGTAATTAATTTATAGCAAGGTACATGACAAAGGGCAGTAGAAAGTGTGAATTTACAGCTAGCTTAAGAGTTGGACTCTGGGAAGGTAGCACCAATATGCACAGGTGAGTAAGAGAAGTGGAGGAAATAATTAAGCAAATATACTGGCCTTTTGCTATGTTGTAGGCACCATTTAGCCCCTACAGATATAATACGGAAAACATCCCTGCCCTTAGCTCACCTGGGTGGGATGGAGACAGTGTAAGAAAAATTTTATAACAGTAAATGAAAAAAAAAACAAAGCAGAGGACTGAGGATGGGTAGACATAGGGACAAGTTTCATGAAGAGGTGACCTTTTAATTCGAAATACTCTTGGTGCAAAAGGGGAGGTGTGTATATTGGAGAGGGGCTGATGGGTAGGACAATCTAGGCAGAGGCAATGGTACCTGCAAAGGGACAGAGGTATGGTGCATTCATAACAAATGGCATTTTAAAAGTCCCTTTGGAATCCAGCACTGTGAGGCATCAAAAATCCCTAAAATTATCATATTTTCAGAAAATATCAAATGGGTCACAGGGCACTAGAAAGGCATTTAAAAGGACAGGATTAAGCTTCAAATATGACCTTGAAACATAAGAGAAACTAACAAACTAACTGCTCCCTTTTTTGTGCAAGAAAAACTGTGGGCATAGATACACAATGCAGAATGGCATAAAAGGTCAGGCAGGGACAAAGGAGTCCTACCGAACTGCAAGTGGGGAAGCGGCCAACAGGTCAGGGCAGCTGGTTGAAAAGAGAGGTTAGGCACTGAGAAACAAACAAGGAGAGGAAAGCCCAAGAGGGCTCTTGGATTGGCTCTTCCATACAGTAGATGGTGGACTCTGAGGATATCTTTGGAGATTTTTTCCGATAAGCCCCAGTTTCCTCATCTGTCAAACAAATGGACAGAGTCCCTTTGTACTTCATGTCTCTTGAATCGATAATATTTGGGAAGGTTGAAGAGCATTCTGAGAGTCACCAGATGACTCAAGCTAGAAGCCAGGCTCTTTAAAGGCCCAGATGGAAGGACTGGGAGTGCTGTATTGAACCTGAACTGAAGGCTGGGTGGTGATTTCAAAACTGCCTTCTACCACATGATGGATTATTATAGGAAGTATAATTAGCTGTTCTCTATTTCTAGAGAGATGAGAACAAGAAGAAAGAGAACAAAAGAAAATGGAATAAAATTGCAGTGAAGACTGTTAAATAACAGAATGAATTAGTCCCGGAAGTCATCAGCATGACTTCTGGGAATGTCTTTAGAAACAGTCTGTCTGTCCAAGATGATTCTGGACAGGGTCGCCAGCTGTGACTGCACACAGTTGGAGGAGCCGTATGTCATTTCAGTGCCCTTCCTAGCTCTGTGTTTCTGCAGTTGTATAATATTATGCATAAATAGAGTAATACCAAATTACCCCATTTATACATTTTATGTATCTATTAATATGGACAACAGCTTCCTTTCCATTTTACCAGTAAAGTTTTGAATACAAATGTAACTCAGCCTCTCTCCATTACAGCTCTTCCTTCAGAGTTAATTGCCTCGCAGAACACTTAAGGAGTCATTTTTCATTGTGATGGTGAGCAAAGGGAAGGCAGATGGCACAGTCATGTTATTGATTTGATGATCCTTGCCTGGCTTGTTGAATAAATGGAACTGAATGTATGGTCACTGCATCCAGACTTTTAGGGGCTTCAAGGCTCAATTCAAATTATATCAGACAGCAGGTTTAGAGAACAAGAATCCATTTATTCCCTCAAGGCTTCTAAATGATGATCCCAGGGACCATGTAGGATTCCTCAAACCACCTCCCTGAAGTCCTGTGGACCAGCTTCAGTCCCAGCTCCTAAGGAAGAAGATGAGCTCTCTCAGGTTTACTCCAGTGCTTTTACCTGCATGAAAGCTTTGGATATGCCACCCATCAGGGAGAGAAGCCTGCTCAACTTGCATGGGCTATGCTCACTTGCAAATTATAAAGTGGATAAAAGGAGATAAATTACTCTCTTTTCAGAGGGCCATTAACTTTTTCCCTACAAGCTCTTAGAGAAAGATCACTGTGGCCTTAAGGAGTTAATATAATTGTAATCAACATTTACCTTTTATGGAATTACATTTCTACTGCTGGCGCTTGCTCCTCCACCAGGACTTTCATTAAGAGTAAGGGGACATCCACACTCAAAAATGCCTTTGGTAGATACTATGACGCCATTAAATAGTCTATGGCAGGACCCGAGATTAAACCAGCTATCAGTATAACATGAAGTTTTGATCAAAATTTGACCACACTTTTGGATTTGCTGAGGGACCACTGGCCCTATGAGGTGACCCCCAGAAAAATGTTTCTGTGACTAGAAGGAATTTGCAGGGCCACTTACCCACTCTTAACCTTTTATATATTTTCTCAAGTCACTGAATTTTCCTTTTTGGATCTAAGGAGTTCCCCTCTGTCTGCCTTTTGAGGGCTCTGGGTGGCAGAATTGTGCAGTACTGCCTGCTGCTGAATTATATTCTTTTCTTTTTCTGGTTAGGTTTGTACAACATGTTACAATAAATATGAAGGAGGGGTAATATGAGAAGGGACTAGAACCAAGGTCTCTGGATCTCTCGCTCCCTGCTTGAGAGATCCAGATACCTTGGTTCTAGTCATTCTGAGACTCAGAACCCATCCATTCTTTTTAACTACAGAAGGAGGCTGCTATGGCCTGAATGTTTGTGCCCCACCTCCTACCAAATTCATACATTGAAGCACTAATCCCTGATATAATGGTATTTGGAGGTGGGGGTCTTTGGGGAGGACTAATTAGGTTTAGATCAGGTCAAAAGGGTGGAGCTTCATGATGAGATTAGTGCCCTTATAAGAAGAAATCAGAGTCCTTTCTCTCCGCTATGTGAGGATATAGCTAGAAGGTGGTCATCTGCAAACCAGGAAAAGGGCCCTTACCAGACACCAAATTGGCCAGGCATCTTGGTTTTGGACTTTCCAGCCTCCAGAACTGTGGGAAACAAATGTTTGTTGTTTAAGTCACCTAGACTCTAATATTTTATTAGCGTCTATAAGCAGCCTGATGTAATGAAGGCAGCAACCTTCTTTTAAATTCTCCCAAACCTATGTAAAGCAGGACTATTTAATTCATAACCAATTAAAAGGATTTTTTTTTTTACTAATTGGCAGTTTTATATAAACCAAGGTGTTAGCTATCACAAGAAATAATGGAGGAACTCACAAACTTATCCTTAACATTTATATTATTTTATTTTAAGTTCTGGGGTACATGTGCACGTTTGTTACATAGGTAAATGTGTGCCATGGTGGTTTGCTGAACCTATCAACCCATTACCTAGGTTTTAAGCCCAGCATGAATTAGCTATTTTTCCTAATGCTCTTCCCCCTCCTTTCCCTCCCCCAACAGGCCCCAGTATAAGTTGTTCTCCTCACTGTTTCCATATGTTCTCATTGTTCAGCTCTCAGTTATAAGTAAGAACATACAGTAATTGGTTTTCTGTTCCTGTGTTAGTTTGCTGAGGATAATGGCTTCCAGTTTCATCCACATCCCTGAAAAGGACATAATCTCATTCCTTTTTATGGCTATATAGTACTCCATGGTGTATATGTACCACATTTTCTTTATCTAGTCTATCATTGATGGGCATTTGGGTTGATTCCATGTCTTTGCTATTATGAACAGTGCTGCAATGAACATATGCATGCATGTATCTTTATAACAGAATGATATATATTTCTTGGGATAAACACTCAGTAATGGGATTGCTGGGTTAAATGGTATTTCCAGTTCTAAATCTCTGAGGAATTGCCATGCTGTCTTTCACAATGGTTGACCTTTAACATTTTATTCATACCCACAACATTCTTGTTGTGTTGTTTTGTTGCTTCAAAGGCAGCTTGGTTATTGCAACACATTTTGATTTTCCTCTTTGGCTTTGTAAGTTGTCTTGATGAGTTTTAATTTTTTCCTATTTTTCTCTTTGACCACATTAATTATTTACCAGTCAATTCCAGCAATACCAGAAAGAGGTGGCAGATGGGAAAGAAGAAAAAAGAAAAGAAAAATGTGTTGGTCATGTTTCAGTGCTGGCGGTCTCATTTTTCATTTCTATGAATTCTGATTTTTCATGTGAGTTTGTTTCTAATTGCTCAGCCTTGAAAGTATTCTTGAGTTAACTTTTAAGACTGACTTATTTCTGCAGCCTGTTTAATTAGCCATGTTTGTTATTCTTTTTTTTTGAGACAGGAGTCTTGCTCTGTCGCCCAGGCTGGAGTACAGTGGCGTGATCTCGGCTCACTGCAAGCTCCACCTTCTGGGTTCAGGTCATTCTCCTGCCTCAGCCTCCCAAGCAGCTGGGACTACAGGTACCAGCCACCATGCCCGGCTAGTGTTTTGTATTTTTAGTAGAGACAGGGTTTCACTGTATTAGCCAGGATGTTCTCGATCTTCCTGACCTTGTGATCGGCTGCCATGGCCTCCCAAAGTGCTGGGATTATAGGTGGGAGCCACTGCGCCGGGCCCATGTTCACTATTCTTTAAGCTTCTCATCCTTATTTTCCTCTTTGTTTCCTTTACATATTAATCAATTTCTCACAATTAAAAGTGACAGAAAGATAAATTTAAAAGTCTGAAATGGGAGGACCATGAGCATGTCATTTTAGAGTGACAGTGGTCAGTAAAAGAAAACCCTTGTGCTATCCTCAAAACACAAACAGCTAATGGTCTTTCATATAGCTAAGAAATGAAAAAGCAAAACAAAAACAAAAACATCTATAAAAAGCACTGTGATGTAAAAGTTTTCTGGTTTTAAATTCTTGCTCCATAATTCTTTACTATGTGGCTATAAGCAAGTTACTTACTATACACAAGTTCATTTTTCTCATATGTGAAAGAAAAGTGGTAACACAGTTGATCTTTGAACAAGATGTTCAGGTTAAAGTCCCTGTATAACTTTTCACTCCCTGAACACTTAACTACTAATAGCCTACTGTTGACCAGAAGCCTTATGAATAATATAAACAGTTGATTAACACACATTTTGTATGTTGTATATGTTATATATTGTATTATTATAATAAAGTAAACTAGAAAAAGGAAAATATTAAGAAAATCATAAAGAAGAGAAAATATACTTACTATTCATTACGTGGAAATAGGTCGTTATAAAGATTTTTATCCTAATTGTCTTCATTTTTAGTAAGTGGAGGAGGAGGAAAAGGAGAGGCTGGTCTTGGTGTTTCAGGGTGGCAGAGACAGAAGAAAATCTGCATATGAATGAGCCCACACAGTTCAAACCCATGTTGTTCAAGGGTCAACTGTACATACCTCATAGCAAGGACCCCCAACCCCAGGCTGCATGTCAGTACCAGTCTGTAGCCTATTGAGAACCGGGCCTCACAGCAGGAGGTGAGCCATGGGTGGGCGTGAGTGAGCATCACAGCCTGCGCTCCACCTCCTGTTGGATCAGCAGAGGCATTAGATTCTCATAGGAACACGAACCCTATTGTGAGCTGCACATGTGAGGGATCTAGGTTGCAAACTCCTTATGAGAATGTAACTAATGCCTGATGACCTGAAGTGGAACAGTTTAATCCCAAAACCATCACCCCTGCCGCTGATCCCCAGGTCTGTGGGAAAATTGTCTTCCATGAAACCCGTCCCTGGTGCCAAAAGGTTGGGGTCTACTGCCCTGTAGGGTTATAGTAACTCAAAGAACACTATGGTGCAAAGAATAGATTCACAACAAACAGTATTTATGGCTTTTTGTTTTTATGTTTTGTTTTGTTTTGTTTTTTGGGATGGAGTTTCGCTCTTGTTGCCCAGGCTGCAGTGCAATGGCACAGTCTTGGCTCACTGCAACCTCTGCCTCCTGGGTTCAAGTGTTTCTCCTGCCTCAGCCTCCCCAGTAGCTGGGATTACAGGCATCTGCCACTACGCCTGGCTAATTTTTGTATTTTTAGTAGAGATGGGTTTCACTATGTTGGCCAGGCTAGTCCTGAACTCCTGACCTCAGGTGATCCACCCGCCTTGGCCTCCCAAAGTGTTGGGATTACAGGCGTGAGCTACCACGCCCGGTCTTCCAACCAGTATGTTTTAATGACACCACCAACAATTGATGCTTTTTAATTGCCAGTTATCTTTTGTGAGGTTATCTGTCCCGAGTATAACTAATATGTGGACATTTCCATAAAATTCAAAGTAATTTATTTTTCTGGTCATAAAGGGTAGAACTGAGTTGGGCTCTTTCAAACTTAAATAAAAGAGTTAAAAAAAATTACTATCCAAGGAATAAATCAGTATTCAAATCATGAAAACAGAAGATCTCTATGATTGGTTTCAGACATGCTACATTGGAAATATAAATTGCTTTATTGTTTTGTGTCATCTTTCCCTAATATTCTCATGTTCATTGAACCTTAAATCTAAACAAGTTAGTTTTCATAGATGTATTCCATTGAAAGTACAGTTTGGGGCTTGATTTCTATCCCTGAGATATGTAGCTTGATCCATCTTACATGAAATATAAAAACACAAAATCCAGTCTATAGGGGTTATGGGCTTGAAGCGAAATTTTATGTTATAAAGTAGACATTTGTGGAGTATACATCTTTTGCATATCTTTTATGGTGAAGAGTCTCCAAAATTGTAAGATAATTTTATTCATCAATTAAACATTTATCAAGCAACTATTAAGTACCAGAAACTTGTTAGCAGCTAGGGATTCAAAGATAAAATAAGATACAGCCACTGCCTTCAGAGAGCTTACTACTGCGGAATAATGAAAAGAACATAGCAAGTTTGATATATGTTAGAAGGTGCAGATATATGTTAGAAGGCATGGGATTTCAAGACAGTGAGGTCACATTTGTACGGAAGGGACTGAAAAGGTCTCACGGAAGAGGAAATACCATTTGAACCAGGCTTTGAAAACAAGCAGCTAACAGAGAGGATTTCAGGTACAAGAAACAACAGTATGGCAGACCACACCTGCACTCAGAGAATCATAAGAAAAATATGTATGGAATGATAGGCCCAGCAGCCATCACAAAGATATTTATCTAGTCATTTTTCTCATGTTGTAGATGAAGAAACTGAAGGCCTGAGAGTTTAAAATAATTGTCCAAGGACCCCCATGTAGCCAGTGGTGCTGCGCAGGTAGGCTTAGGACTCTGAGGTGCTAAACCCGGACGGGAAGTTGAGGAGAGGTCAGAGAGGACCCTTCATGCCAGAGTAAACGTCTAGATCTATTTCAACAGGCAATGAAAAGTCTGCAAAAGTATGAGGAAGTGATATGATTAGAGCTGTGCTTTCCTTTGGGAGCAACCCAGGTGAGAAGCAACCACTCCCAGAACAAAGCATGGAGGGAATAAGAATGGAAAAAATAAGATGTCTTCCCTGTCTGCTCCAGGGATAAAATCTGTGGAGCTTCATGATTACTGAGATGTAAAAGGGCAGAAAGAGAGAGAAGACAGGCTAATTTGAAGGTTTCAAACTTGAGCCACTCCGAAACAGACTTTACAAAAACAGGCAAGTCAGGGGAGAAGAGCTGGTCTGGGGAATGGTGGGAGGTGATAGAGGGAAGGGGGAAGGCAGGCTGACTTTTTATCTGAACGGGAGGAAATCCAGGTTGAGATGCTGGTGCTCAGCATGTGAGAGGTGTTGGCTGAAGACCCACAGGACTGGCAGGCAGTTAGCTGCAGAGAAGTTTTCCCTAAGTGAGTGGAAAGGGTAAAAGAAGCTGGCTAAGGATCAGACCTGGGGGAAAGCCTGTATGCAAGGGGCAGACGAAGCTGAGGATGCACAGAAAGGAGGTGCTCTACAGCCATTGCCGCTAAGTGAATTCTAAGTGGGTACCTGTGATGGGTCAAGGCACAAAACAACAGAGGAAGGGAAAGTTTCCAGAACGTGGGGAGGTGAAGTGGGGAATAATCGACAGTCAAACACTACAGAGATGTTAGAATTGAGGAAAGGGCATTTTAATGACTATGTTTATCACTCGATTACTGCTGTGGACAAATATTAAACTTAGCAATTGTACATCTGTTTTATTTCACCTCTCTGTTCTTTGTTCATAGCACTTTAACACAACTTGTAAGTATGAGTTGATTTGCATGCGTTGATTTGCATGAATGTTTGTCTCTGCATAGGCTGTAACCTCTATGAGGGCAGGAACTCTGTTTGGTTCACTATAGTAGATCCAGTGCTGCCATATAATAGATACGTTTACACGTTTCTTGAATGAGTAAGAGTAGCAAGGGAGGATTCACAATAACTCTATTTTGGAAACAAGGGAAAATTATTTCCTTCTGTTGATTTTAAGGTCTTTTAATATCAGATATTTTTTTGACACAGAGTCATATTTATTAACAAGAATCTCAGATATTTGTTCTTATCTCTGTTGTTTCCTGGGCTATCTGCCTAATTTTCTAGTTTATTTTACCATGAATGCCACTTTTTCTTTCTTCTTTGTGAAGACACATACACTGGCTATAAACAATATTTATATTTGAGGTTAAAGGGCAACTAACATGCCAGATTTTTATAATGAAGTTTTGATGTAATTCAGTAGTTCTATTTCTTATTCTAGCCACCTCTAACAAAGAAAGTGCTAAGATTATATCAACAGATGTATTTCTACAAGTGTGAAGATACGGTGGCAGAATTATAAAAGAAAAACAAAGTCTGAAGGGATAGAAATTTCAGAGGCTGCTAGAAACTGGAAATTTGCTTTAAAAAACTGTCTTCAGAGGAGAAAGTACTACACTGTGAGCCAGCAGACCTGGACTCCATTTCCCATCCATCTCTGAGATTACGGGAAATGTACCTCTCACTGGTAGTGTTAGCTTCTTTTTACTCACTTCGAAAATGGGGGCACTCTAAACCACCTACCTCTTTCAAACATGCTAAGAAGATTTTATTAACACAATTTTAAGATTTTGTTAAATTTAAGGAGCAATGCGAACTATTTTTAGTCACTAATAATCAATACATATGAAAATAAAGTTTCCCAATGGCTCTGAGCAGCTAAAAAGATAAATTAAAGTACCACTCAGACGCGAGTTATTTGCTCTCCCCACCCCAAACTGGCATGACTTAGCATAATTTGCAGTATTAAACCGTGCAATGGGGTTAGAGTGAAACGCATCTTAGGAATCTAATCTAACCCCATCATTTTTTGCATGGGAAAACAGAAGATCCAGAGACTAAAAGACTTGCCCATGGTCCCACTGCTAGTGAGTGACAGAGCTAGGTCTAGATCTTAGGGCTTGTGGCTCCAAGTCCAGAGCTCAGATGTACGAGTTTAATTTCTTTTCCTGTGAGTTCATGGGCTTCTTCCTATTACATATGCTGAGTCATAGTTTCATCAGTAGATGCGCCATGGCATGCAGAGATTTGCATTTTACCAAATTTCTGAAGTCACCGGCAAAGATAAAATTGTCCTTACTACCATAAGCCCACTGCTTAGCAGAGACCCTCTAGGGCCTTCCTCCTTGACTTTGGGTTTAAAGGTTTTTTAGGAATAAGGGCTATGCTCCATTATCTTTATCCACAGGAGCACAGTG
Organism: Theropithecus gelada; assembly: GCF_003255815.1. Lineage (NCBI taxonomy): Eukaryota > Metazoa > Chordata > Mammalia > Primates > Cercopithecidae > Theropithecus > Theropithecus gelada. The sequence goes on along the minus strand of NC_037677.1, from coordinate 112,440,094 downwards.
ATGAGGGAGAGTCACACAGGCTGAGGAGCCAATGTCCCTGGGTTTGAATTCTGGCTCACTCACTCACTAGCTGTATTTACCCTGGGGAAGTCATTTAATCTCTCTAGAGTTTTGGTTTTCTAAATAGTAAAAGCGGGATAATCATCTCCACAGAATCATTAAGAGGGTTACACCAATGTATATATAAAGCACTTAAAATAATGCCTGGTTCTTTTTCCCTTTCCTCTTTTCATGAAATGAAACCAAAGTTCTCTTATTGTTATCATTATAAACAAGAAAGACATCCATGACACTGTGGGAAAACGATTATTTTAAACATTATATAATATTTCTAGATTATTCAAAATAATCTAATCATCCTGCCCAAACTTCTAAGGCTAATGTAGAAAACTTAAAAATTTCAAAACCTTAGACTTTCTAGTAGTATTCTTTTGGTAATGGTATAGTCAATCATCTATGAGGCAGGATCATGGCAAAATTCTACTTCCAGTTGTAGCACATAGCTTCTTTTCAGCAGTGGAGATTTGGGCCACTGGGATTTTTGATCCAGTGAGAAAAGTTAATCTGCTTCTCATTAGGAAGCATCCATAAACTATGAAATCCATAATCTTCCATCACAAAGTGACAGCAATCATTATCATTTTCAATTTATGCTTCTGAAGAGCTCTATTTACTCCGTCCACATTTCATCTTAATGTGCCTCTAAAACGCTCGGGGACCATGCTGTCCGGGGTGACTGGAGACATGCTTGGTTGTTTAGTGTCATGCAGGAGAGTTACTTAATGTGTCCTGTTTTCATGGAGATGTCAATCTTTCAACCACTTTGAGATCAGAAGACAAAGTGGCTGCACAGTGAACATAGGCATAAACAACAGCATAAATCCCACCTTAACCAAAGAGTTTGGCATGGCTGCTCACAGAAAATACAGAAATGAAGCAGCAGGTTTACTGGGCGGGGGAGCAGGAAACCTAATTAGTCCAGCTCTAGGAATGCCAAAAAGCCTACTTAATATCTTTTGCCTTACTATTCTAAGCCCCCTAAAGGGAGAATTTCTCCCAAGCACCTAAATTTATTGTATTAAAAAGAGATTAGTGCATGGGTAATCTAAGGGATGAGTCGGCACAGTTTTTCTTTTGACCTCTGGTTAAGACAAGAGCCATAAAGAAGGGAGTTCACACATTTCAGAAAGAAACTAAAATGGCCACGTCTAAGTATTACTTGCCACATATTGCTGAAGCAATTGCTGGTGGAAAGAAAATCAAATCCAAAGATAATGCTATTTTTTAAATTAAAAAAAAAATCACTAGCTGCTCCTGAAAAGAGATGGCCAAAGTAGTTCCTGTGCATTTCTGTCACTCATTTTCAGGGTTGAAATCCACTGTATGAGAGAAATCCACCATGCCCATAGGATGCTTCTGCCTTTGCCGATCCTCAGGCTCAACCTCCTTAAATGCTCTTATTCATGCCAACGGAGAGTACACATGACACTGACATTTAGTAAGTTACATTTCAAACAAAGAGTCTGATAAAAAAAATTTAGTAAGCTACATTTCAAACAAGGAGCCTGATAAAAAAAATTTGAGATTATGCAAAGTACTACAAGAAGACTTTTAATCTATAAGAAGACTCTTAATGAATGCTAATTTAATAACTGAACAGAAACACTAACATTTGGAGAAATAAATAGCCCAACAGCCAAGAGAAGACCCCTGGCACCCTGTCCTTCACACAGTGGGGGTGGGGTCAGGAGCCTGCCAATGAAGCTCCGCCTCTACCTCCTCCTCAACTCCCCCAACCTGTCACCCTGCACAAATAGTGGAGGAGGTTCAAGAGAACACAGGGCTTCTAGGAGAGGAATCTGGGAAAGGGTAAATTAATTTGAACCCAGTTGCTCATTTTACTGAAATTAACTGAAGCTCATAGAGTCAAGTGGTTGCTAAAGGTCACATTTCCAGCCTACTATCATTGTCATCATCATCACCAAAATAACTTATGAACTGATTTCTATGTGTAGGGCACTGGGATGAGCACAGGCATATATAAGGACTTTCTGTAAAGATATAGAATAAACTAAACTTCAACAATGAGATAACCAGTGTCAGCATTTGGTTCCCAAGAGCCAATATGGTTCCCAAATAATCATTGGAATATATTTCCTCTCAAATGTGTTAAGTTTTAATTGGCTGTGTATACACTAAATATTTGGATGAGGAGTGAAAAAAATAGTCATTTAGTTCATAGATCAGTGTCAGTATTTTTCTTGTTCAGGGAAAACCTAGATGATGATATTGGAAAAAATTTTCTCTACAGATATTGCCTTTTTTCTTGCAGTGAAGTCAAGATATTTTATTTTATTGTTTCCCAACATTTTATTATTAAATATTTAAACATGTATCAAAGTTAAAAGAATTTTATAATGAATACCAGTATTCCTAGCACCTAGATCCTACCATTAACATTTTACTTTACTTGCTTTATGACATATCAGTCCATCTACCCATCTTACCCATCTTCCAAATTGATGAAGATAACAGATAATGCTGCAATTTAAAGAGTAGAACCACTGTCTTATTTCTGTAAGAGCTTGAAAAATCTACTAGATTGTTTTTAGAAAACAAAGAACAAGCTCATCCTGAATTATGTACACAGATACTCATCATAGTTTAATCCTCAGGCTCTGTAAAAAGTATGGTAAGCTATTTCAATCTTTTGTCTAGCTCTATCAACCCTGTAGACATTTTCAGTATTCATCCAAATGCTTGCTTTTGTAAAGACATGGGCTGTTTATTATAGACAGGCTCTCTGCTACAGATCATCAGGAAAAATTACCTGGAATGCTAGCAGTAAGTAATTTTTATTCTTTTGCTCTACACTCTAGTATCCCCTCTCCCAATTATTCCTTGAGTGCAGATATACAGTGCTTTCTACATCTCACTCCCCTCTTATAACACCTATCTCACAGCCCTGTCATGAGGATCACATGTGAAAAATAGAAGAACATTTTAGAAAGAGTAAAGTACTATGCATATCTAAGATAACATTACCCTTAGTAATCATAATCCAGTTGTTAGAAAACACAGCTGAGGTAATGGTTCACACTGCTATTTGTCTCTTTCATATAAGTCAAAAAGGACTTCAAAGGTTAAAGGGACAGAGAATTGGCAGTTGCCTTCAGTCTGCCCATCTCGTGAAGGATCGAGAAAAACCTTGATGTATATCACACAGACTTGTTTTCATTAGTGAAGTGTTTGTTTTGGAAATCATCCCAGTTTTAAAACAATACTTCCATTAGCTGTGCAAGTACCTATAATTATCCATCTTATCTGACCAGTGCCAAACTATTTTACTTATTGCATCCCATTTACCTCAGAGGTGCTGAAAGGAAAAGAACAAGACATTCATTCAATGTATGAAAAGGTGCAGAAAATGTTTATTTCTTTGAATAAACATCCATAAATGAACTTTGGATAGAAATTCCTGCAATAAGATATCATCAGGTACCATGAATGATGAATCTGAAGGTGTTGGAAACTCTTTGCTCCCATATATGGGAAAAATTCTGTAAACCTAACGTTTACAAGGCATAAAGTAGTACATTTTCCATTTTTTGTGTCTGGTTGGACACAAGTCAAGAAAGTGAGGAACAAATTCAAAGCCAAGTAGGGAAGTAAGAAAAGATAAAATAAGCAAGGAGGCCAGTTCATCATCAGTTACTGTTATTGAGAACTTGCCAGATTGCTGGCATTTTATTTTATGCTTAAGGGGAATTGAAGAGAAAAACAGATTTGAAATCACCCTTGCCCTCAAAAAGCATTCATTCCAGAGTGGTTGGAGAGAGAAAATAATCAGGAGACAGAAAAATTCAAAATTATAAAGATGGAATAGTATATGCAAAAAGAGAGAAATAAGTGTGGTCTGCAATTTAAGTATGATTTATATTCCACATTGAGCATGCTTAGAATGTGGACAACACCACCGCAATGAGCAGACGTCTAAGAGGACAGGTATAATTATCCTCAAATCAAAAACATGCTTTTCCTACAGGAAAAGGCTCAGAACAAAGGCTGGCTGTGCCCACCTAAGACAGAGGTTCCCCTGGCCCATGAACTCCAGTTGGTGCTGAAAGCAAGGGCATATCTTAAACCTACTGAGATGATTGCATGAAGCTGTCATCCTCTGATGCCATTCAACATTCCAAACATATATGTTCCCTAGTTTGGTTCCATATTCACAAAGCAAATTTCTAATCATATTTATAATTTGGTTTCCAACATGCCACACATACCGGAAGAAAGGAAGCTGGCTGGAAGGGTCTAGAACACGGTGGCCCTGCTAATGAGATTTCTCATTGTAATACCAGCAATTAATGCAGGTGTATGTGTGAACATTCATACATGTGTGTATTATACAGAAATACACACATATTCAACATGTGTTTTTCAGAGAAACACTGGGAAATCTCCATTTATAACAATGCAGCTATCTAGATAGTTGGGTAAAAGTTTGTATTCTCATAAAATTTTACCATGCTCTAAATTAGAACCTTGTAAAGATCCTTACTGTGCTATTTAGTGGCATTGTTTATTTCTTCTGTTCAGTCTACAAGTTCTGCTTAACTGCTGAAGGCTCCTCATTTATCATACCTGACTGCCCAGGGGGAGGGGCACCTGATGATCCTCGTGGTAGACAAAGAAACACAGTCAGAACAGCAGCTCTGTTCCCAGCACAAGGTTCAATGGCGATTGGCTTGGGTGCCCCCTGAAAAAGAAAACCCACTTTAAGTTTGCACAATTGACATAGCATTGCTATTTTAATTTTCATCTTATCTATCCTTTAGGTAGCTGTGCTGTACATTCCTACTTGTTCAGGACACACCATGTGTTATTTTAACACTAGCTCCTTGCACACTATAGATGTGCACTTGGCCTACATTTGAATAAATCAACAAATTTCACTATATTTGACGAGCAGCTTGTGAGCCACAAAGTTATGCAACTTTTGTTCCTTTTTCCCAATTTTTTCCTCTCACCAATGATGTACAACACAGTGTAGTTTATCCAATTAAGTGATCACAATTCAAAATATTCTGTTGGCTTATCTTAATTTTCTTATTTTTACTGTCTACAGAGTGTACAACATGATGTTTTGATATATGTATACATAGTGAAATTATTACTACAGTCAATCCAAGTAACATATTCATCACCTGATACAGTTACCTATTTTTTGGTGGGAAGAGCACTTAAAATACACTCTCTTAGCAAATTTTCAGTATACAATACAACAGTATTAACTATAGTCCTCCTGCTTACATTAGATCTATAGACTTATTAATCCCACATAAGTGCAAGTTTGTACCCTTTGACCTACATCTCCTCATATCCTCCCCCTCCCTGTCCCTGGTGACTATTGTTCTATTCTCTGTTTCTATGTCTTTGACTTTTTTTAAGAATCCACATGTAAAAGTGAGATCAGGCTGGCATATCTTTAATACTGTTTTATTGAAATACCTACTTACTAATCACCCACCAATGCACTTGTATAAATAACTTTAGAAATAACATAGAGTAAATATATAATAATAATAATAATAGCAATAGCTAGTATTTTATTAAGTTGTTACTATGGATTAGGTGTTCAAAGTGCATTACATATATTGACTTATTTAAACTCACAACAACTCTGTAACATGAGAACACTGAAGCAAGAGGTTAAAAAAGCTTGCTAGGACTTGTATAGCTAGGAAGAAGTAGTTGGGCTAGCATTTAAGCTCAGGCAGGCTGCCTCCTGAGTTCACATTCTTAATCACACAATGCATGCTTATGACATGTGTGCATATGCAAACATGCACCTCCACACAAGTATATATAAACGTATGCACAAGTACACACATGTGTATACAAATCCACATATGAAATTTGGAATGAAACACAATGTGATCTTTGGAATAGTGAGGCTATCAATTTAGCCTAGGAATGTTAGTTTTGGCCATTATTTAAAGAGCTGTAGAAGAGACATGGTTGATATATCAAAGCAACATTTCTGAGTAAAGGCAAAATTAAATGGAAGAATAAGTACTACGGCTTTAATTATTAGAACAAATGATTTGTTCAGGCTTTTTTCATTGATGATATTTAAAGTTTTCAGAAGAAATACAGACATATGCAGTCATTCACCTAGAATATTCTAGAATACTGCCGTTTCTAGAAAGTTTAATGAGGCATTAAAGATAAAATATGCCTGCTTTCATGTAAAACTTAGACTGAAATTTCTGGTGACAACGGTTTTATGTGGTTATAAAGGATTTCTCCTTTATAGCAACATAAATCTCATGTTTTAAAATTATCCTCATATAGATAACATTTTGGGAGTATTCAATATAAAGGTGAAAGTGGACATGGTGGTGGAAGTAAAGGGCATAAAAATGTTCCAAGAAAATGCTGTAAGCCATGTTGCAATACTTGTATCAAGTTACATGATCTATGGTTTTACACTTTAAAGCTTACATTTAATTTAACAGACTTATTTTTGAAAATGTTAAGTCAAAATTAGCATAAGTACATAGATATTCTCCAATGATGTAAATATTTAGAGAATAGGTTTGTCATATTCCAAGGCTAAAAGAAAAATACTATGAAATGTTTCAAATCATATTTACAGGCTACTAAAAGTTATTTTAATTTAATAAATGCAAACAATATATAAAGGTCAATTGATTAAAATATACTAACAGAACATAAAATAAACTCAGGGTTTAAATGATAGTGATATATTGGAAAAACCATACCTAAGAAACAATCAATCATTTCTACCAACGGGCAAGCTTTTCTTTGTTTTTCTTTTTAAACTCTCAACGTATTAACTGATACTCTTCAGCATATCCAAAGGCATGTTAAAAAAAAAAAACTTGACTGCAAAAATTAGAACAGTAGAATTATATGTTTGTATAAAAAAGTTGAGAAACAGTGGGTCTTGCTTTAGGAGACTGAGCAAAACAACAAATGATTCAGTAGTACATCACTTTGATCTTTTTGCCAGGCTATCTTTCTGCCACTTTTAACACAAGCAGAAAACATTTTAAAACATCAACTACTGGTGTTTAAACATCAACAGCATCAATGGAGAAAAAAATTAATAAAAAATAAGTAATCTTCAGGTGGAATATGGCCTAATTAACACTTTAAACTTCAGAGACTTAGCAAAAAATAAGGACAGTGCAGTAGAATATCTCAAAAGTGGAAAGGAAATTATGCCTGCATAAAAGCTACTTCTACAAATCTTCCTTTAAAAAATTACTCTCTCATTCTTAGTTCTACTGTTATTGTAAAGAAAACATTCAGAAATTTCTGTATATTGATAAACTATATAAAAGGAGATTATACTTCTATTTAAAAAAATCAAATTGACTTACAACTTGGTCTATTTTTAGGTAAAAGAATTTTAATAAAAGGATATTAGCAAAAATATGAATTATTCATTCTGTTTAAAATATTAGTTACTAGCTCAGCTCTTTGATAACTTCTGGAAGAAATTCACATATTTTAAACATTATTTCTAAGGAGTTTGTTGCAAATATCACTTTCAATACAGAATTTTATATACAAAAAAACCAAACAAATCACTTTATAGCACTTGAATTTTACAACAGAAAATAGCAAAACCCCACGAATGATAATGTTTCTGATACCCTGAGGTTTGTCAGTTGTTTCGTGATAACTACATAACCATGAATCAAAATCATTTCACAATGACATAACATGTTCACTGAGCTGTGCAATTTATCATGTACTTTCCATTGCTGCCTTTCAAAGAGATAAGGCCTGGGTTTGTTTGCCCACAGCACTCAGCAACTGTGATTTACTTCGAGGCATTTTCATATTTGTTGTACTGCAAGAAGTTGGTATTAGGCTCTACCAGAAAATATCACTGACAGTTATGTAATTAGCAGTCCTTGTGTATTAAGCCCACAGCACTTTCAAAAAGACTTGTTTTGTTCACTCTAGTGTTTTTAAAGCTATTGTACTCTTATTTTCAAGTTGCTGTTTTAGGAGCAAAAATTCTATATTAAATGCTTTCCATTTCTCAGCTCTTACAAACAGAAAAAAAATTACCAGAGAAGCTTCTAGAATCATGGAGATTTTCAAGATTATAGTTCTTAAAACTCATAATAATTTGTTCTGAAAATGAGGCCTTCATTTGAGCTCAGGATCAATCCTGGGAAACTGCTGCTATGTGAATCACTGTACGTTTGGAAAACATCAATGGGTAAAGCTGGTTACTTGTTTCTTCTTCCACTGGCCCTCTCCAATGGTGAGTGAGGGATTCACTTCTGTAAATCACACTGAGACCCATCACTAGAAACTGTATTCCAGCAGCTGAGGGCTTAACAGAATTATCTGATGTCCTTGGAACAGTCATTACAATTTAAGTGGGGTTTAGTAGAACATTCAAGGACTCAAGATTAAAAAGATGTCACATCCTTTCTCAAAAACGTTTTCAGTAGTTCCAAAGTAGAACTTGTAAACTAAGTCACTTCAAGGCACAGGTGGGTAACAGAGTAATAATAGTTAACATTTATTAAGCACTTACTATATGCCTGGTGTCAATACCTACCCAACGAGGCATTGACTATTTCCATTTTACAGATGATGAAACTGAAGGTCTAAGAGTTCAAGTGACATAAATAAAGTTGTAGACCTAATAGGTGGCGTAACCAGGATTTGGACCAATGCAGTCTATCTTCTGAGCTTGTATGCTTAACTTTATGTTATATTACCTGTAATAGGTAGGAAGACTGACTTATCCCCTAGAGTAAGACAATAAAACGTAGTGGGTACTAACTAGAAAGTATAACTTTTTAAAAGACATTAACTCTTAAAATGTGTGCTGACCAACAGAACATGTCTATGGGTCAAAAGAGGCTTGAGTCCAAAATGACATTCCCTACATACTCATCTAATCACATCCTTTATTCTGCACAAGCTCTATGTTTTAGTCAAATTAAGCGCTATTAGTAACTGTTCAACTGTTCCCAGGATTTTCAGTCATCTGTGCCTTCTTCACTCTTAGTCTTCCTATTGTCTAAGGCATCCTTCCCACAGGTCTCCAATATTCCTGATCTTATGCATCCCTCAAAGCCAACTCGTGTCACTTCATCTATAAAGCCTTCTCTGATCTGAGATATTTAGTTTCTCCCTCTTTAGTTCTTTAACTTTACTTTTTGTGGCCCTCTTTATTTTCTACTTTGAATAACAGCTGGGTAAATGTCTATTTCCCATTGCATCAAGCTCCTTGAGAACAGGTCTTGTTTCTTATTCATCCCTATATCCCCTGTGCTCACTTCCTCTCTTTGAAATGTCCAAGCATGGTGCTTGTGCCGCCTTTTTGGGACCTATGTCTACCAATGTTTTATTGTACTTATTGATATACATGTTGTATAGCCCTGCTTCTGCAAGGCATATATTATGTTAGATTTTTCTTTGTCTTACGTATAGCATCTACTAGAGTGCATTGCACACGGTAAGTGAAAGAGTCAATGAATGAGTAAATCAAGTTGTCACAGAGGTCACATGGTGAAATAAGTGATAAGGCATGACCAAGTTTCTCTCCAAATTTGGATATTAAAGGGATAATAAAACACTAAAAATAATAATATGTAACATTTACTGAGTGCTTACTAGATGCCTAGAGCTATGCTAAGCTTTTTACATGCATTATTGTATGTAATCTAAATAGCAACCCTATTAGCAGGATACTGTTATTTTCCATTTCCTACAGATGAAGTAATTGAAATTCAGAGAGGTCAGATGGTATTCTCAGGGTAAGACAGCTAGTGAGGGGCAGATCCAGGATTGAAACTCTGATTCTGCAGTCTAGGTTTTCAGCCATTGTACAATATTACTAAAAAATATAGCTTAAGAAGCTAAGGTGTCTCTCATTCTCTTGGCCTGACTATTAATAGTAAAAATCAATTTAGAATACCAGTTATAACAATTATATGCAGATACTTACCCCATTTCTGACTAGTGATCAGAACATATGAGTCCTCAGACCAGCTCTCCCACTATCTAGCTGTGTGATCCTGGGCTTGTTACTAAGTCAGTTTCCCCAACTGGAAAACTAAGTCAGTTTTCCCCAACAGGTAGGTTGGATGATTTTTAAGGTTCCTTTCCTCTTTAACATTCTGTGCTATGGTTTATGGACAACCTCCAGAATCTGTGACATACCAATATCTAACAGTTTGTCTAAGTATGGTGAAATTTAATATTTCCAATCCTGAGTATTTTTTTCTTCCTGCTCAGTTACTTTAAATGGCACATCTAATTTTTAAAGAACAGTTTTATACCATATGATGAATACATCACATAAGACTAAATGGCCACCATCGCATGCCAAAAAAGCAATTAGAAAATTGAATCAAGGAATTAAGGATTAATGTGGGTATGTTATACCTGTCAGCAGTAATAAGTATTTTGACAAGAAGAGAATAAATTCTGACAGTATGCACAAATACTAATCTGATAGATGAGTGAAATATTAAAAATGCAAACAACTACACATTAATCACTCTAACATTTCCCTACTAAAATACTTTTAATGCTATTCTTATCAGAATTCATCTATAAATAAAAATGAGTCTTTTTCAACAGCTTGCATGACTTGGTATTTGCGGTTTAATGAGTGTTTATATTGATACGAAATTTAGTTTTTAGTCACATTAGTAAAACTGAATGAATTTACTGAGTATTGTATTAAGTGAGCCTAATGGCTTTTGGCTTGCAGCTAATCAAGCGTGCTGATTCCATAGGATCAGCAAATACTAAGATTCCAGATTTCAAAAACAGATTCTCTGATTCCATTGTTTAGGCTTGGGGGAAAAAATGAAAGCAAAAATCACATTCTTTCCTTATTTACTTTTTGTTTTGCATGAAATGATGAAGGAGAAAAACACATTAGCTGGGTTTACTCAGTAGGAAGGAGAAAAATTCATATTAATAAAAGAAATTAAGCTGATGGACACTCTCAAAAACAGGGTTAAATTGCATTAGAAGCCAATTCAAAGAGAATAAAGTATTACATGTGGGAATAGGTAAAGGAATAAAACATAATCTTCACGGAATCAGGATGCTGCACTTGAGGTTCTGAAGGTATTCCAACCATAAACTTCATTTTCATATCCTACTAAATATCTCTCCTTGCTAAAATGCCTCCACGTTCAATCTGTGTTCAAAATTTCTAACTAAACACACGCATGCACACAAACACAGACACTCATATATACCCATATTTAAGGATTATCTTTATAGTATACTATCTAGATAAACTGAGTTTTGTAGTTATTTTAATTGTGTGGCACTGACTTCGGGAATAAAATGGTTGGATTGTGACAGCTTCAGTTTTATCACCTATTTTTCCCTAGGTGTCTAGGTACCAGAAAGTAAAATGAGACAACACTACCTCTTCTTGAGCTATTATACAATCATGCTTTGCCCTGAGTTGGTTAATAATATGAATGTTAATAGGAGGTGACTTTGAATAGATTATCCTTAAAAGTTGATTCCTGTTAGCATTTTTCAAAACTTTAAAATAGATTTTCTATTAAATCATTATCTTAATTAGATTTGTAACAACCTGTACTTTTCTCCACAACTCAGTGCAAAAAGCAACCTAACCACTATACTTTACGTATGAATTTCAAAATTGAGAACATCCTTTCTGGCCTTGAAAAGTACTGTTAAGTGTGAGAGACAACTGTGCCTGCCAAATCAGTCACTTCTCATCTTGCTCATGCCCAGACTTAGGCTTTTTTTCAGGCCCCTCCATTCACATAGACTTCTTGCCAACATCTACCATTCCTGCCATATTGGCTTAAACCTCTCTACCTGCAAGAAGCTATGCCAGGTCATGCTAGGCCACTCCAGGACCTCTTTGCTCTACTCTCTCTCAATACCTCCGAGTAAATAACTTTTCCTTTCTAACCATTGAGAAGAAGTGCAACGTGGTGGTTATGAGAACAACCTTTAGCACCCAACTTCCTGGGTTCAAGGCCATGCTCTCATCCAAGCATGAGTTTGGTTAAAGCACTTAACCTTCCTGTGCCTCAAGTTCTTCATCTGTAAAATAGAGCTAAAAATACCTTACTCATATTGTTATCATAATGATTAAAGGAGTAATATATATATACATGAAGTATAGCACACAGTAAGTACTAAGTCAGTGATTATTATTACACCATTCTGTCCAGTTTTCACTTTGCTTTAGAGTTGTTCTTTGTTCCGTATGAAGAATATGCTCAACTCAAAAGATAGATATCTGAGGACACAGACCATATTTTTTAAAGTCTCTGTTAATGGCTTGATATGAATTAATTAAGAAATTCAGCCTTGAGGAGAGATTTTTTATTGATGGTTTTCAGGGTAGGAAAAATCTAATCCCAATGCCAAACTTCCCACACTTCCACATCAACACTGCCCCTGAATGCCTGCCTGTTCTTCCCATTTTTGTTCCCTGCTTTTATCAAGGAATCTGACCTGACTGCAAGCATTATATGTTGCAGAGAATAGACTTTCCCTGGCACCTAAGACTGAGGCATTTAAGAAATATTTTATGAATAAATGGATATTTGTTTTCCTTTTCCAAATTGTGCACAAGGTAACTCTCAAAGATATAAACAAAATCTCAATCTAGAATAGATAGATGTAAACCAGCAGGAAAGTTAGAAAAATCAAGATCTTGGTATTATTTCCCAGGCTAGTCCATTCTAACACACATTATGCCATTCATTAATGTCAAATGCCACCATAAGAATACAGCTGATAGATAAATTCTTTTTAAAATGTAAATGTGCTCATTACTGGTGGTCAAGTGCTACATAGGCACAGTACCCACTCTGGTGAAGCATCATTTTAAGCTAAATGCAAGTCTGACTAATTCAGAGCCAAATGCACTGGAAGAGTTATGCACAGAGTCCTGGGGGCAGTAGTGGAGGGAGGCAGGCAGGAGAGGGTATGTGAAGTTCTGGAGAAGGACTTTACCTTGCAGAAGATGACTAGGAGTTCACCAGGAGAATGATGAAGGAGGATTTCTGGCAGAAGTAAAGGCATGCACACAGAGATGCAAAGACATATGGGTTGTATTGGAAACTGATAGAAGTTCATTGGGGAGGTTAAGTGTTAGGAAATATTCTGTAAAGAGGGATGAGAAGAGGCAATAGAGGAAGACTGAGGCCCTTCAAAATATCCAGGTCTCCCCTTAGCCCTTCTCATCCTTCCTGACCATGGCTGGAATTCTCACTACCTGCTTAAAATGTGCTGAGATGCTCAGACAGAACCTGACGTGTGCAGCACACGGTGGGTCATGGGCAGCCTTCATCAAGACGTGGTGTGCATCATCCCTCATGAACACGAGCAAACCTCTCCCTATTAGGAACTTGCGGTGTCCCTTTATTAAACTATTAGTCAAATCTGTTATACTGAGGGAACATTAAATTAAAACATTTATTCCTGAAACTTCAATCATAAAAGTAAATCAAGAAGCACTGTGAAAACTAACTGTCAGCAGAAAGAATAAAAGTGCAGATTTGGCAATATTCTTAATGAAGAATCAGATGTTCATAGATTCACATAATAAATGACTTTCTACTGTAATTATCATACCAGTCGCAACCTATTATAAGTACAAAAGCATGGACGAAACTTTGAATGAAAGAGTTTAATATGACTTGGTACAAAAGCATGTGTGTAATTACCTGGATTTCTCAGAGAATAAGTCATTTTGGATTGCAGAGTTTTCCCAGAAAGCTGAACATTAACTCTACAAGAGCTAAAGCTTTGCTGTTTTAGGGTGTTAAAAAAATACTGCAAAGTTGCTTGAAATAAATATCATTTTCTCTGCTTCTCAACAAGTCTGTAATATATTAAACATAATTTAATATTGTCTTGATGTTCCATGATCAACATTGTGAACATCAGTTTTCACAGAATGCTAAAGACACATAGAGTTGCAAATGTGTGAATGAATAAGTATGTTACAGCTATAGCCCTAGGGGTTTCTTTTCCCTCCTCTTCCCCAGTCCCAGAAACCACCAATGCCAGCTTGCTTGTTACGTATTTGTTTCTTTACATAAATGCAACCTAAAACTTATGCAGCTGCCAGTGGATAAAGTGACTGCTTTTCTGTAAACCCCATCAGTGATACCAATACTGAAATGACCTTCTCAAGAGGTTGTCTTATTTTCCACAATATCTTCTTCCCTGTTGCTGTCAGTGTGCTGTGACCTGTCAGTAACATTCAAAGTACTGCCTAATTTCTACATTACCAATCCCATGTACCACAGACATCCTCTTGACAGTCTGTAACCATCCTCCTATGTCCCTTGAAGTTCGTAGACAGAGTAGCCTTTGCAATTTCAAGAATTTTGACAATAGAGTTTGGAAATAATCTTACTACTAAGTCTAGAAATACTTCAGCAGACCCAAATGACTTTACTTGACATGAAGTGGGTGGGGGTTCAAATATTATGGGATTTTGAATAAATTACTGAACTTTTCTGTGCCACAGCTTTTCTATATAGAAAATAGAGATTATAATGCCAATCTTGCAAGTTTACATTGAGGATTATAAAGAATAATATAAGATTAAGGCACTTAGTATAGAGCCTGGCAAAAAGTAGTTGTTTAAATACAATTTTATATTAGGTCAAATCACTTGCAAATGCAATTTTTAAAAGTCAAAACCAATTGAATATCAGCAATTTTATATGGATCAATGTTAATAGTTCCCTTTCCCTTCCTTCCACTTTGCTTTGGTGATTGATGGCAGGTAAATAAAGGAGGCTTACACATCAAGATCTTTTCTTATCTTTCTCTCCTGGGTGATGTCATTCTCTCAGGATTGGTCCGAAAGTATGGCTCCAGTATTCTAGTGTCTGGTCTAGAACTGAGTTCCAAGTTCAAACATTAGTCTATTGTGGAGATGATATTTGATCAATGCTAGTGTTAGAAAGCTCAGAGGCCAAAGCCATTAAAAAGGACATATTCTACGCAAACCTTTCTGCTCACACGGCAAACAGAAGAATATTTTATGGATGGATAGGCATAGAAACGCCTCCTAAGGGTGTTCTGGTGTATCTGTGTGTGGCTTGGGAAGCCTCTTTGCTCACTGGCTGTCTCCTCATTATTTCCTAAATTTAAATATCCCTAATTTTATAATCAAGTCAGATCAGAGGGAAAAATGTGAGAAAGGATGGTAGTAGACAGAGGATGCTTTTTGCAGGTTTCTGGGGTCTTCCTGCAGGGATCAAAGTTATTTCTAGGTTCTCTGGAACTCACAATACAGGACTTGCTACCCTTGCGTATGACCTGAGATATGTAGAGTCCTTGTGTGGCCAAACTAAATATACTTGTGTGGCATTCCTTTAGGTCTTTTCCTCAAATTATCTAATATGTGATTGTGTGAACTCAACTACCACATGAGAGGTTGCTTTAGAAAATGAAGTATATGAGAGTGAATAAAATATCTCTTCAAATCTGTCTTTTCCCCAAAGCTCCTTTTTCAGTATGACTAAAAATTAATGGTCAGAGTCTGTGTAATGATCCTTTCCCTGGTTTTACTTATGCTGCTTTACCAACTCCCTGTTGGTCCTACTAATTATCTAATTGATTAAGCCTTCAAGGAGCCTTCTGTCATTGGGTGGTGCCCACTGCACACATCTGGCTCACTGTATTTTCTTTTAAAAGGACAACAGTTAATTAAAAGAGCCACAGCACAAATGCAGGTATCAACTGGGAAGCAGATCTTGGTTGTTTCCTCAGTTGTTCTCTGCAGAGGGTTGAATAGCATCTCCTAAAAGTTCATGTTCATCCAGAACCTCAGAATGTGACCTCTTGTGGAAATAGGTCCTTTGCCAATGTAATTAGTTAAGATTAGGTGAGAGGTTGTACTCCATTAGGGTAGGCCTGGCCTACTTTTGATACAAGGAGATGCCACACGGGAGAGTCACTGAAGAGTTCACCATATGAAGACAGAGGCAGAGACTGCAGTGATGCATCTACAAGCCAAGGAGCACCAAGGTTTGCAGGCAATGCCAGAAGCGAGGGGAGGGGCACAGAAAAACACTCTCCTTTAGGGTCTCAGAGGAATCAACTCTGCCAACACCTTCATTCCAGACTTCTGGCCCCCAGACTGTTTTTTTAAGCCACCAACTTTGTGGTCATTTAGCCCTCAGGAGCTAATACAGCCTCCCTAGTCACAAACCAACCTTTAACAGAATGGCCAAGGAGTATTGATTGCTTGCCATCTTTTTCTTTTGTTTTGGAAACGATCATAAGTATAATACGGTAACTTACCAGTCTCAACACCTCAGAATATTTCTCCTATTTGGGGGCGATTCAAGCCACTTTCACTTCAGAAGTTAGCTACATATCACATAGCATGGCAAATGCAGCTCACACAAAGGTCAATGGGGAAATTCACTTAATTATGGGAATTTTGTGATCATTGTATGATTGATGATGTTCCTAAAATGGAAAATGGTGGTAATTGCTCCTTAGAATGCAAATGTAGTATATGTTGTATGTTGAATTCCCCAGGAAACAGATTCTGAGATTCTGAGACATGTGTGCAGGAGGTTCATTGGTAAGTAGCCACAGGAACAACATCGGTGTGGGGTGACAGAGCAGACAGAGCGTGGCAGAGGGTGAAGTTCACCTGTGGTGCGGCAGCCTCTGCCCGAGTGGGTGGTCCTTTAAAGTTGTATCACATTGAGACAAGAGGCTAAGCCTTTGAACCTATCCATGGATGGAGGCTGTCCTCGGGGGGCGGGGAATGACCATTGTGACAGGCAGCTTCTGTCAGCAGCAGGTGATTCCTGGAGAAGGACCGGGCTCAGAGCTGGGAAAATGAGAGGCTCAGTCTCGAAGTGGGAATGCAGGCAGCACATCCCAGTCGTACTATAATATTCACAGTTCTGAAGAGAAATTTCCTTATTAGCTAAGAGTGACTGGGCCAAGGCCAGATTTAATATGTTATGGTCTAGATAAGGTTATTGGTCATTTATACTTTTGTTCCTCACCAAGCTTCTGAGGCTGCTATATATTGCCCTTCCTAATTCTCCCATATGAGTGCTTGCTCTTCAGGACTGGCAACTCTGATGGTGATTTTTATCTTCAAGAAAGGGCAGAAAGTATGATCTGGTGTTAACTCCATGGCTAGGTCAATAGTCTAAAGAACTGAGTAAGCATTACTCAATATTTTATTCTTCACAGTTGGTATTCAAATGATTCAATGTATCTTACTTTTTGTTAAGTCATGAAGCTTTCAGAGGAAGAGGTCACCTTTCCTCTGAAATAAGATCACCCTTATTTTGCATTCAGGGACAGTGGAAGATGAGTAATTAATTAATCTCACCAAGGTTCTGTAAGATGTCAAAAGGGATGGCAGAGAAGACGCCAATATCCTCTGTTTGCCTGTGAAGTCATATTCTGTCTTGGAAAACTGCAAGTTTATATGTCTTTTCTCTAATAATAATAATGTCAACTATTATTAATTGAGCATGTATTATTTACTGAACACTCCCTTGAGAAGTGGAAGGTGAACTAAAAGCAGTTGCAGGACACTGTACTAATTACTAATAATGTTCCAAGTATTAGCAACATTACAAGGTTTTTGAACCCAGAACATGAATATGTCACATTAGTTGTAAAAACTGCTGCAACAAAGCAAACTAAACCCTTTGGATGGAACATTTACATCAATACTTTGAAGATCAATATTGGTCCTTATCACACTAAGGCAAGAAAATACACAGCAGAGGAGAATTCATTATCTTGAAGATTAACACATGGTGGAAGGTACTAGGGGAAGGTGTGAGGTGACAACACTGCAGTTCTACATGTAGACATCCCATTGGAGTACAAACCAGGAAGATGCTTTGCTAATACAGATTCCAAATCCGTCAACAGCTGCCTGTTTGTTGGCAATCTCATTCTATTCAAAACAAGTAGAAACTGATCATGTTACCTAACCAGGGCAAAATGGTAAAGGGAACATTCTAATTCGTTGAAGAGACCAAAATATAGGGGTTTGCCTAGAGACAGGCAAACAAACTTTGAAAACGAAGTGGAAGAGTTTGAGGGGCAAAGGAGAAGTAGGCAATTGGGTCAGAAGAGAAGAGTTGTGGAGCCTTATGGATTCAGACATATATACTAAACTTAGGAAAGTAGGTTTCAAAAAGTTCAGGAAAAAAATACAGGTATAATCCCACCACTAGAGAATCTAAAATAATATGGCGCAAAGGACAGGAAGCTTTAAAATATCTTGTTGAAATCCAAAGTGACAAAATAAAAAAGGAATATTGGAGCCGCAGAAAGTAGTTTCTAATGGATGCCAGTAGAATAAGAGTATACAGGCCGGACATGGTGGCTCACGCCTGTAATCGCAGCACTTTGGGAGGCCGAGGCGGGCGGATCACGAGGTCAGGAGATGGAGACCACAGTGAAACCCTGTCTCTACTAAAAATACAAAAAATTAGCCAGGCATGGTGGCGGGTACCTGTAGTCCCAGCTACTCAGGAGGCTGAGGCAGGAGAATGGCATGAACCTGGGAGGCGGAGCTTGCAGTGAGCCGAGATAGCGACACTGCACTCCAGCCTGGGTGACAGAGTGAGACTCCGTCTCCTAAAAAAAAAGAGTATACAACCTCAAACTCACAGGTCTACTGTGGGGAGCAAGTTCTTAGAGTGGACTAAAGGTGTGGGGAATGCAGGGATATGATAGACAACTGGCTCCTGAGAGCATAGCAGTAGCCACCAAATTAACTGTAGATAGAAAGATCAGTCGCCGGCATCCCATTGAGGTAGAGCAGTGAAGTGCTCCAGTGGTTGCGCATAGCACAGTCATGGAAAACATTCCATAAGAAATGTTTGCTCCAAAGGATCCCCATCAGGGAATTATCCAGACTATGAACACATATGGTGAAGAGCAGACCTTGTTGCTTACGAGGTAGACCTTTAAACTAAAACTTTACAAGATAATGTACTTTATATTAGAATTCAAAAGAATTACAACACAGGATTAAATTAGGCAGTTTGTATTGGATAGAGGGTAAACATGTGGGCTCTGGTACAATACCACCTAGAATTAATTCTTAACTGCCACTTACTTGAGCATGTTTCTTAACTCTCTGTGCTCAATTTCCTCATCTGTAAAATGGCAATAATTATAATATGTACTTCACTGGATTGTTGTAAGGATAAACTAAATTAATACTTACAAAGCATTTAGAATACTGCTTGGCATAGGGCAAGTGTTTAATAAATGTCAGCGATTATCATTTAATTTTATCATTTTTAATGGTCTGTTTAACTTAGCATACATTTTTACTATAATAATAACTTATTCTTATAACTTGGCCGATATCTTCTGATTCATGTTAGAATAGCCCAGGAGCTTTTATGTGGCCCTGGTGTGACACAGACTTTGAGGAAACTCTTGCAGGCAGGTTCTACATTCAGTACACTATGCCATGAAAAGTAAAATCAAGTTTGAATCTTGGCTCTACCACATACAGATCACGTGACTTTAGGTAACTAGACTAATCTTTCTAGGCCCAGGTTTCTTCACCTGTAAAAGAGAATAATAATAGTGCTAATCACTCATAAGGTTTTTGCAATGAGTAAACTCAATAACTTATTTAAAGCACCTGGTATATTGCATTGCATAAAGTAGGCATTCAATAAATGGCAGCTATATTATGATTTAGCTCCTTTATCGCCTTAAAAATATATTTAACTTTCCTGCTTATTACAAATGAATACCATACATTCTTAGTTTGCTATTTCAATTTCTTTTTTTCTCCTCTTTTATGTCCTGAAGGAATTTTTTAAAATATCACTAAAAAGAAATACTGAGACATAAAAATACTTGTGATGGTCATTTTCCATTTAGAAAGGAATTACCTTGATACTTCACTGCATCTCTTCACCATAGATCTTTCTACAATGAAACTCTAATTCATGATCTTGTCAGAGCTGGGGCAGGGGATTCAGGGGTGGGTATCAGATAAAAGATTGAGACAGAGATGCAGGATCAAGAAGGGGTGGCTTTGAAGGAAGCAAGCAAGCAAGCAAGGACGGCAAAAGTAAAGGGTTAGAGAATGGATAAATCAGTTGTGGGTTTAGAAGTGACATACATAATAATAATGGCCATTTTTGAATACCTAATGTTTCCTTTACCTGTGCAAGGAAAGTGGAAGAGTTGAGACTTGGACTCAGACTTATAATTCTGATGCCTAATTCTTCCCCAATTTCCATACTAGCATCTAGCAGTAATGAGATGCCATGGGAGACAGACAGACACATGTATCATAGTTCAAGGTCTGAGACTCAGAATCCAGAGAGTCTATGAGATTTGAAGGAATGAAGTGAGAGCAAACACAATATCAAATGATGAGTAAGTATAGAAGAAATACAACAGAAACGGTTTTCTATCCTTCCCTTAGCATTCTGCTCTGCTTCTTGGTAAGAGAAGTCAATCTTCCCACATAGGTTGGTGGAAGCTCTGCAGGTGAGAAAAGGTGAGTGGCAGCTCCTGACCAAGATGAGGCCCACAAGGCAGGAGTCAACAGCATGAGTGAATGGTGGGAAAATCCTGGATTCCTCCCTATTTTACCTTGACTATTTGATAGCTTTCTGACCCAGACTACAGTTAATTTGAAAAGTTCCCCCTTCCACAGAAACTAAACAGTTTTCAAAGCAGAAATATAAATTAATTTTGCCAATCCTGGCAACCACTAACCCTCAAATTTTCTATGACCTTAGCTTTTTCCCCCTTTATTTACCTCATAAAAGGGAAGTTAGGACATATTAATCTCTGTAAATAGCTCCATACTTTCAGAGATCACCTCAGAAGAAGACTATTTGAGTAAGATGAAATTACTATTTGTCAGGGAATTTAATCATACTCTTTTTCTTGGTGTTGGTTTTTGAGTTTCTTAAGGCCTTTAGTTAATAGCAGGTGGCTATAGCAATTTTAAAGTATCTCTTTCAGTTATAACACTCTCTGTTGACTTTTTTAAAGCACCTAACAATTGACAATACTCTTTAAAAATCTCACTTGGAAAAAAAAAAAAGGTCTCACTTGGGGAAAAAAAAAGGTCTCACTTGACTGTTGCAGCTACTATGTGAGGTAGTGAGAGCAGCCTTTACTACCCAAACTTTACAAATGATAAAACTAAGGTTTTGAGAGTTAAGAGACTCGCTTGAGGACACAAAGTAGCTATGTCATGTTAGCTGGTGCAAGAAGTGAACATCTAAACACTGACTCCTGGGCTCTTCGTAATACAGGGAACACCTTTCCAATTGGTTTACTTTCCATGCTCCACTCCACCCTCACCCCAGTGTGCTTTTCACTGGGGGGATTTTCTCATGAGCTCAGGTGGGCTCTGGGTTGTAGCGTGCTCATCCATATGCACTCATCTATGAGATGCTCATTCCTCTTTATTAAGGAACTATGACAAATATTATCTGTTGAAAAAAGTTCTAGATCTCCAGTTCTCTCTCCTCATATTTGAGAGTTCTGTACACTCTTGCAAATATGAAAGATGTAAGATTGAGAGATTAAAGGGAAACACATACAAGGAAGGAGGCCAGGAGGTGCTAGGAGGGGAGAGGGGTGTGAATAGGCCTCCTCTGGCTTTCACATGCTCATTCTCTCCTGGGAGCAAAGAGTCAGTGATGCACTTAGGGACAAGGGAAGCAAACTGGCCAATACCAACAAACCAACCAGGCCATCTGTGTTTCTGGAAGAACAAGGGCAGGTGGGAGTATTTATCTCAGGAAATTGCTTTTCTTGATTTTTTTTTTTTTTTCAGAAAACGTGGAAAAATCTATGAAGAATGTGGGACAGGGAAGGGAGCAGAACACAAGAGAATGTATGTGGCTAAGGACTGGTGCCCACAGCCGGGGGATAAAAAGGCAAGGCCTGCGCTGTGCTGTAAAGCTGTAAAACTTTCCTTCTGCTTATTTTCATATGAATTGGAGAAAAGTCACTCAGGCACTGAGGACTGATGCACAGAAATTAGCTGACATCAGAGAGGCCAAGAAGTTATCTTTGCACAACTGGCCAAAGGCACATAGTTTTCCATGGGAAATGACCACAGAGCTTTGGTCGAGGTTCCCCAAGAGGCAAAGCTCAATTGTGACAGCTTCTTCAATATGCCGCCAAGTGCTTGTGGTTCCATCAGAAACCAACAGTGCAAAAACAGTCACACCTCTGCACCTTTTATTTGAAAAGCAATACATTTTCAGATAATGCTATTTTTTCTAACAGAGGGTCTACATCTGAACACACTTGAATTTTAGGAATTGGTGAACACAAGTTCAATGTGAACTATCATCACGACTCACCCCAGCCAAACAGATGGTCCGTCTAAAACCCCTAAAGCTTATTGCTACAAAGTCTTGGTAACAAGACAGTCATTCAATAAATGTTTATTGAGCATGGCCTATGTGCAAGGTACTGTAGCCATGCCAGATTTCTTATTACTCAGTGTGCTGCTCCATATAATGAGAAGGTTGATCTTGCTGAATTTCTAATGAAGAAATACATCAAATCTTACCTCAAACGTTGCCAATGATCCATTTATAAAGAGCAAACAAGAATTTATCCTGGTTGTAACTTTTCTCCTACATATTCTGAGGTTATTTAGCCAGATGAATTAGTTTCTGCTTAAACAAAAACAAAAACAAAAAAAACAAAACCAAAGCCCTTTGTTCATTTGTATATCCACAAACAAAGTAATATTGAGATCCGCCAATACACCAGGAACTGCATATATGCAGCTAGGACTGCAGACTTTAGGCAGTATTAGGGCAGGAGAATTTTGTAGTAACAAAGGACTCTCTTGTTGCAGGTGTGCTGATTAAGTAATAGTAGCTAACACCTACTGCACTTACTGTAGAATAGACTCAGCCCCTACAGTAAGTGTTTTGCACTGCATAGACCAAGATAAAGGTGAGTTCCTATTATGTAATTACAATTATGAGACATTAGTCACGTAAAATCCTGAAAAAGTGGGGCTAAAAGGTGGCATTGCTGTGTCTGTAAATGCCTGAGGAACTCTCTCAGGGCAGTCAGACGAGAGATAAAACCATTAAGAGTACATCTTCTGGGGCCATCTAGTGTTGATTTTTTTCTGGTTTAGCTCTTGGGGAGTCTCCAAAACCAAAACGAAAAGAAAATCCCTTGATGCTGCAACTACTGAAGTGGAATTCCTTGGTGGCATAAGACAGAGAAGGTCTTGGAAAAGGGTATAGCTTTTTTTTGGCCTAAAAGAATATGCTAGCTCAGGAAGGGAAATGAGTTATAAATACCAAGGAGCGCTGTGCTGCTCAGCTCGCATGGCAGATAAAGAACACTTTACTTTCTATTTTTTTTTTCTTTTTGAAAAAGAAAATTTAAAAAGAAAGCCTACTGAAATTTCCTGAAGAGACTGCAAAGTGGAAATCGACATAAGCTTGATCATGTAATACAGAATTAATCTTCCTAAAAAGTTGTTTTCATCTACCTATGTGTCTTACCTGCTTAAAATCTCTTTGCTCTCTTCTCTACATAAACTCCAACCCAGTCATGGCTGGTCTGCTCTACTGGTCTTCCTCCTGACACCTCTGATGCTCTCAACTCCTATCTGCCATACATTTCCCTTTTCTTTTCCTAAAGTAGAAATACTCTGTAGAGATAAAGGATTATCTTCCTGTAGGTCTGGTCATTCAGTGCATTTTTTTTTCCTTCAAATGCTATGTGGCATATCACTCTTATGATCAAAATATTTTATAAATCATCACTTATGGCTTTGGGTCTTCATGTGATATTTATGGAGGGAAATTCTACAGATAGGAAAACTGAAGAAAAGGATGATTATAAAATATTGCCCATCTGCAGAAGTTAGGACTCTTTATCTTGAATCCAAGGCCCTTTCCCCTAAAAATGCTATCAGCATGTAGAAACCTTGTTTCTAATGACATTGGGAATTTGGAGAGGGCTAATAATGGGACATTACATTTTTTAAAGAGGAATTTAGTAATGCTCTTTTAAATTTATTTTACATTTATTTATATTTTAAATTTATTTATAATGCTCTTTTAAATTTATTAGGAGACTCTTAGATTTGTCCTGCACAGGCTGAGAAATGCATACTTATTTCACTACTTGCACAGACTAGATCAAGATGAAACTTGGCAGCCATTTAATAGACTATTAAGAAGGTTAGATTTGCAAACAACTCCCCCTAGTCCACTGAAATAGTAATAAAATTTAGGGAGGTAAGTATAATGATTATAATTTGAGCTTGTCTAAATAATACTGAATATAAAACATTAATTAAATCCTGAGGAATTAGAAAACAATAACAACAAAAACAGGTAGACAACTGCCACCATGCTGTGTACCAGAGTGAGAAGCAAACATCATACTGTAGCTACCTGTCTATTTAAACCTTTCATTGCAATTGAAATATCCTTTAGAGTACAATAACTGACAAGCCATGAAGAATCTCTGCTTTATTTCCTTGATTTCCATTTTCCACAGTGCCTTTCCACACAGCTTTAACAGCTGCAGGCAGTCTGCTCTTCCAAGCCTTGCAGCAGGCTTGGCGTTTCTTTTCTTTTCTTTCTTTTTTTTTTTTTTTTTTGAGACAGAGTTTCGCTCTTGTTGCCCAGGCTGGAGTGCAGTGGCGTGATCTTGGCTGACCGCAACCTCTGCCTCCTGGGTTCAAGCGATTCTCCTGCCTCAGCCTCCCGAGTAGCTGGGATTACAGGCATGTGCCACCACGTCCAGCTAATTTTGTCTTTTTAGTAGAGACAGGGTTTCTCCATATTGGTCAGGTTGGTATTGAACTCCCGACCTCAGGTGATCCGCCCACCTTGGTCTCCCAAAGTGCTGGGATTACAGGCGTGAGCCACTGCACCTAGCCTCAGGCTTGGTGTTTCTTGAAGCATTCATTCCATTCCATGTGAGTTGGGGCCTTTGTTAATGGATGTGCCCTCGGCTCCATTTGGGCTGCTGCAGTTCTCTGTGGTCCACTTGTCTCGGGTGCTGAGCAAGAAAGAGCTCTGGGGTACTTCCTTCAGAGACAGCCCCATGGAAACATTCTTTAGCCATGATTTCACTGTGATCACTGCTTAAGGCTAGTCTATTTCATGCTCACTGAGTCCAGGAAAGCTCCCTTGGGTCAGTATTCAACAACTGCCTTTGTTCTTATGTCATCTCTTACCTATGCCAACATGTGGCATGTGGAGCCAATTTGTTGACAAGGCAGCTCTCATCTCTTCTCTAAATTTCATATCTATCACAGGCAGAAGTTTGGTACAGTCGTTAGGATGTTATTAGAATTCTTTTGTCCATATGAAGAGTGAAACCCCCACCACACTGTGTAATATGTTCATGATATGGTCATTCTTCTGGATAATCATCAACATTAAAATCGACCAATATCCTGCCTGTGACCTCAAAGGGATTTAGACTGATGCAACACAACATGGGAAATTGTCTGAGACACCTTATGTCCTGCCAGCATTATCTGCTAAACTGGTATAGGCTTCCTTAGATAACACATTAATCATAGGCACTAATCATGCATATTTTAAACTGTGAAATCTCAGCTCACAAGCCAATGTTATGACTGTTTTATCCAGAAACAGTTTGCAGGGGGTGTGGCCTGACTAACCTGTAATACTTTGGCTCTTGCCTCATGGGCTTGTTGTTTATAGTTTTTATAAAGCAATAAGTTAGAGTCAATGCTGTCGGACTTTCAGACGTTGGAGGCTCCCTCTATGGCAGGGACACTGTCGTCGAGAGCTCTGTCTTTGGGCATGTTAATGGTCTGTCACACAGCACAAGAGGGCCAGTCATGATGTTCACTCCCATCCAGTTTTGCAAAGGAATCTGTCTGTGGGGAAACACACTTTGATAATCTGTAGCTTTTTGATGTATGGGAGGTGATAGAGACAGGAGACAGATTTCTAGGCAGACAGGGATGGGTCCCTGGTGAAACTTGACCTATAAGCCAAGGATCCTCTGAAGTCTGAAAACCAAACCACCAATTCTGGATAGAGTCCATGGACTAGAGTGAGAACTTCTATTCCTGTTACCCACTCTTTCCCAATTGGTTCTTTCTGAATAATGCTTTTTAATCAATCGAATGTTGCCTTTTCCAAGATTACCTACAGCCTGCACTTCCTCATTCCAAATGCATATAAAACCCCGGACTCAGCTTCACAGATGGCTACCCATTTTCAGGTGCCCACTCACTGTTGAGAGCTTTTCTTTTGCTCAATAAAATTCTATTCTGCCTTACTCACTCTCTGGTGTCCATGACCTCATTCCTCTTAGTCATGGGACAAGAACCCAGAACTTGCTGAACGGTGGGAGCAAAAAGAGCAGTAACACCCCTGCTCACCAAGCTGCAGGAGGTGAGAGTAAAAGGGTTGTAACATTGTTTCCCATACGCCAAACCATGGGAGTTAAAAAGCTGCTGGGTGCCACTCCCTCCAGGTCACCGAGCTGTAGGCAGCGGGAATAAAATAGCTGTAACCCTCCCTCTTGCTTGCTGAACAATGGAAGAGAAGATGCCACTGGGTGCCACTCCCTTCTGCCGAGCTATGGGAGTGAAGAAGGGAAGCCACTCCTTCCTGCTTGCCAAACTGTGGGAGCAAGAAAGCTGCGACAGAGGGTGCCAGTGTCCAGCAACTCAAGAGAAATTCAGAGGGAAATAGATTTGAAAAAAAATGGGATAGTATATTGTTTGATCCATTTCCAAAAATATACTGGAGAACAGTCATAGCTAGCATGACCATCTATAGATTCCCCAGGAAACAGCTCTCCAAGGAGGTAGTTTTTATCATAGGTGTATATTTCATGTGAGTTCACCCTTGCACAAACTTCAAGATGTATAACACTAAATGACCAAAAGCTTAATAAAAGCTAAAATCCCATGTCTACATACATAATACCAATTTCTGTTTATAGCACTCATTCATTCAGCAGTGCACCATTGTGCTAGGCACTGAGCTTAACAGCTGGAATAGTTCACGTGGGAAAGACACTAAGGAAAAAAAAGGTCACAATGCAATGATACATAGGCTATACAAGCTTGCACAGCTTGATTAAGTATACGAAGTTGACTAACTGCTAGAGCTAGGAATCTTCCAGGAGAAGACAGCATTTGGCCAGAAAGCTGGGTCACAAAGGATTAGCATTTATTATTGTTTGGGAAGTCCAGAGAGAGTCTGTCATGCAGCTTGACATGGTTAAAACACACTGACAATTAACAGGAAAAAGTTGAGAGATACAGACAGAGAGGCACAGTGTGGACAGATCTCAAAGGGCCTGTGTGCTATTTGTCGGTAAAGGATTTGTAACTTTAAGCATATTGTAGGTAGTGAGATGCCATGTTGGGGGTGGGGGTGGCAGATTAGGGCAACTTCAAGCACGGGTGTACCAAGTTAATAATGTCTAAATACATAGAAAGTGTATGCTAGGTCCTTTATTATTATATGTTAAGTTCTGGGATGCATGTGCAGAACGTGCAGGTTTGTTACATAGGTATATACGTGTCATGCGGTTTGCTGTACCCATCAACCCGTCATCAACCCGTCATCTACATTAGGTATTTCTCCTAATGCTATCCCTCCCATAGTCCGCCACCCATCAACAGGCCCTGGTGTGAGATGTTCCCCTCTCTATATCCATGTGTTCTCATTGTTCAACTCCCACTCATGAATGAGAACATGCGGTGTTTGGTTTTCTGTTCCTGTGTTAGTTTGTTGAGAATGATGGTTTCCAGCTTCATCCATGTCCCTGAAAAGGACAAGAACTCACCCTTTTTTGTGGCTGCATAGTATTCCATGGTGTACATGTGCCACATTTTTTTATACAGTTTATCATTGATGGACATTTGTGTTGGTTCCAAGTCTTTGCTATTGTGAATAGTGCTGCAATAAACATGCATGTACATGTGTCTTTATAGCAGAATGATTTAAACTCCTTTGGGAATATACCCAGTAATGAGATTGCTGGCTCTAGATCCTTGAGGAATCACCACACTGTCTTCCACAATGGTTGAACTAATTTACACACCCACCAACAGTGTAAAAGTGTTCCTATTTCTCCACATCTTCTCCAGCATCTGTTGTTTCCTGACTTTTTAATGATTGCCATTCTAACTGGCATGAGATGGTATCTCATGGTGGTTTCGATTTGCATTTCTCTAATCACCATTGATGATGAGCTTTTTTTCATATGTTTGTTGGCAGCATAAATGTCTTATTTTGAGAAGTCTGTTCATATCCTTTGCCCACTTTTTGATGGGGTTGTTTTCTTCTTGTAAATTTCTTTAAGTTCCTTGTAGATTTTGGATATTAGCCCTTTGTCTGATGGATAGAGTGCAAAAATTTTCTCCCATTTTGTAGGTTGTCTG
Source organism: Theropithecus gelada (assembly GCF_003255815.1). Classification (NCBI taxonomy): domain Eukaryota; kingdom Metazoa; phylum Chordata; class Mammalia; order Primates; family Cercopithecidae; genus Theropithecus; species Theropithecus gelada. The sequence goes on along the minus strand of NC_037677.1, from coordinate 112,411,623 downwards.
TTCACTCTGATGATGGTTTCTTTTGCTGTGCAGAAACTCTTTAGTTTAATTAGATCCCATTTTTCAATTTTGGCTTTTGTTGCCATTGCTTTTGGTGTTTTAGTCATGAAGTCTTTGCCCATGCCTATGTCCTAAATGGTATCCCCTACGTTTTCTTCTAGGGTTTCTATGGGTTTAGGTCTTATGTTTAAGTCTTTAATCCATCTTGAGTTAATTTCTGTATAAGGTGTAAGGAAGGGGTCCAGTTTCAGTTTTCTGCATATGACTAGCCAGTTTTCCCAACAACATTTATTAAATAGGGAATCCTTTCCCCATTGCTTGTTTTTGTCCGGTTTGTCAAACATCAGATGGTTGTAGAGGTGTGGCGTTATTTCTGAGGCCTCTGTTCTGTTCCATTGGTCTATAAATTGGTTTTGGTACCAGTATCATGCTGTTTGGTTACTGTAGCCTTGTAGTATAGTTTAAAGTCAGGTAGCGTGATGCCTCCAGCTTTGTTCTTTTTGACTAGGATTGTCTTGGCCATACGGGCTCTTTTTTCATTCCATATGAGATTTAAAGTAGTTTTTTCTAATTAAGTGAAGAAAGTCAATGGTAACTTGATGTGGATGGCATTGAATCTATAAATTACTTTGGGCAGTATGACCATATTCACAATATTTATTCTTCCTATCCATGAGCATGGAATGTTTTTCCATTCATTTGTGTCCTCTCTTATTTCATTGAGCAGTGGTTTGTCATTCTCCTTGAAGAGGTCCTTCACATCCTTTGTAAGTTGTATGCCTAGGTATTTCATTCTCTTTGTAGCAATTGTGAATGGGAATTCACTCATGATTTGGCTCTCTGTTTGTCTGTTATTGGTGTATGGAATGCTTGTGAGTTTGGCACATTGATTTTGTATCCTGAGACTTTGCTGAAGTTGCTTATCAGCTTAAAGTGATTTGGGGCTGAGACTGGGGTTTTCTAAATATACAATCATGTCATCTGCAAACACAGAAAATATGACTTCCTCTCTTCTGAAATGAATACCCTTTCTTTCTTTCTCTTGCCTGATTGCCCTGGCCAGAACTTCCAATACTGTGTTAAAGAGGAGTGGTACGAGAAGACATCCTTGTCTTGTACCAGTTTTCAAAGGGAATGCTTCCAGCTTTTGCCCATTTCAGTATGATACTGGCAGTGGGTCCGTCATAAATAGCTCTTATTATTTTGAGATACATTCTATCAATACCTACTTTATTGAGAGTTTTTAGCATAAAGGGCTGTTGAATTTTGTCAAAGGCCTTTTCTGCATCTATTGAGATAAAGATAATCATGTTGTTTTTGTCATTTGTTCTGTTTCTGTGATGGATTACGTTTATTGATTAGCGTATGTAGAACCAGTCTTGCATCCCAGGTATGAAGCTGACTTGATCGTGGTGAATAAGCTTTCTGATGTGCTGCTGGATTTGGTTTGCCAGTATTTTATTGAGGATTTTCGCATTGATATTCATCAGGGATATTAGCCTGAAATTTTCTTTTCTTGTTGTGTCTCTGCTAGGTTTTGGCATCAGGATGATGCTGGCCTCAAAAAATGAATTAGGGAGGAGTCCCCTTTTTCTGTTGTTTGAAATAGTTTCAGAAGGAATGGTACCAGATCCTTTTTGTACCTCTGGTAGAATTCGGCTGTGAATCCATCTGTTCTGGGGTTTTTTTTTTTGGTTGGTAGGCTATTAGTTACTGCCTCAATTTCAGAACTTGTTATTGGTCTATTCAGGGATTCGACTTCTTCCTGGTTTAGCCTTGGAAGAGTGTATGTGTCCAGGAATTTATCCATTTCTTCTAGATTTTCTAGTTTATTTGCATAGAGGTGTTTATAGTATTCTCTGTTGGTAGTTTGTATTTTTGTGCAATCAGTGGTGATATTCCCTTTATCATTTTTTATTGTGTCTATTTGATTCTTCTTTCCTTTCTTCTTTATTAGTCTGGCTAGTGGTCTATCTATTTTGTTAATCTTTTCAAAAAACAAACTCCTGGATTCATTGATTTTTTTGAAGGGTTTTTCTTGTCTCTATCTCCTTCAGTTCTGCTCTAATCTTAGTTATTTCTTATCTTTTCCTAGCTTTTGAATTTGTTTGCTCTTGCTTCTCTAGTTCTTTTACTTGTGATGTTAGCGTGTTGATTTTAGATCTTTCCTGCTTTCTCTTGTGGGCATTTAGTGTTATAAATTTCCCTCTAAACACTGCTTTAGCTGTGTTCCAGAGATTCTGGTATGCTGTGTCTTTGTTCTCATTGGTTTCAAAGAACTTATTTATTTCTGCCTTCATTTTGTTATTTACCCAGTAGTCACTCAAGAGCAGGTTGCTCAGTTTCTATGTAGTTGTGTGGTTTTCAGTGAGTTCCTTAATACTGAGTTCTTATTTGATTGCACTGTGGTCTGAGACACTGTTTGTTATGATTTCCATTCTTTTGCATTTGCTGAGGAGTGTTTTACTTCCAATTATGCAGTCAAACTTTAGAATAAATGTGATGTAGTGCTGAGTAGAATGTATATTCTGTTGATTTGGGGTGGGGAGTTCTGTAGATTTCTATTATCTCCACTTGGTCCAGAGCTGAGTTCAAGTCCTGAATAACCTTATTAATTTTCTGTCTTGTTAATCTGTCTAGTATTGGCAGTGGGGTGTTAAAGTGTCCCACTATTATTGTGTGAGAGTCTAAGTCTCTTTATAGGTCTCTAAGAACTTGCTTTATGTATCTGGGCACTCCTGTATTGGGTGCATATTTATTTAGGATAGTTACCTCTTCTTGTTGCATCAATCCCTTTACCATTATGTAATGCCCTTCTTTGTCTTTTTTGATCTTTGTTGGTTTAAAGTCTGTTTTATCAGAGGCTAGGATTGCAACCCCTGCTTTTTTTTTTTTTTTTGGCTTTCCAGCTTGATAAATATTCCTCCATCCCTTTATTTTGAGCCTATGTGTGTCTTTGCACGTGAGATGGGTCTCCTGAATATAGCACACCAATGGGTCTTGAGTCTTCATCCAACTTGCCAGTCTGTGTCTTTGAATTGGGAGCATTTAGCCCATTTACATTTAAGGTTAATATGGTTATGTGGAAGCACTAAAAATGGAAAGCAAAAACTGGTACCAACCACTACAAAAACATACAAATTGTAAAGACCATTGATACTATGGAGAAACTGCATCAACTAACAGGCAAAATGACCAGGTAGCATCATAATGACAGGATCAAATTCATACTAGGTACTTTTCTAAGAAAGATTGAATAACACATATTTAATATTTGCAAATATTTATGAGGTAGGTGCTTTTATCTCCTGTATTAGTCTGTTCACACACTGCTATAAAGATACACCTGAGACTGGATAATTTATAAAGGAAAGAAGTTTAACTGACTCACAGTTCTACATGGCTAGGGAGGCCTCAGGAAATTTATAATCATTCTGGAAGGTGAGAGAGAGGCAAAGCCATGTATTACATGGCAGCAGGCTTGGGAAAGTGACTGAGCAAAGGGGAAAGATCCCCTTATAAAACCATGGGATCTCATGAGGACTCACCCACTATCATCAGAACGGCATGGGCAAACCACCCCCATGATCCCGTCACCTCCCACCAGGTCCTGCTCTAGACACTGGGGATTATGGGGATTACAATTCAAGATGAGATTTGGGTGGGGACACAGAGCCAAACCATATCATCTCCCCATTATAAAATGAGGAAATGGAGGCACAGAGGGGTGAGACAGAAGTGACAAAGTTAGTCTACGATAGAGCCAAGTCAGTGCGACTTCAGAGTACGCACTCTTTACCACGACTTTGTACTGCCTCTCAGATGAGGATCTGAACAAGCGCTCTAGAGACTGGGAGAAATGGACTGAATAGAGAAAATACTGGAACCAGAGCCCTTTGTCCGACAGGCTGTAGTCACTGGATGTGATATAGTGCAGGCCGACCTGTCTTCCTTAGGAAAAAACAAACTGTCAGAGATCAGTTTTTAAATCATGAATATCCAAAGCCTTGAGATATGTTGCAAAAACGCGCTTAGTAATTTCCCCCAAAGATGGTTCCATCTCCTTTCTGTATCCTGATGAAGGACTTACTGGAAGCATTACAGTTCTGGACCACACAGGTAATGGGGTTCCCTGCCATAAACACCGTGTAAAGCTGGAGATATGCACAACTAGGGAAGACAACCAATATACTCTATTGTAACAGAAACTTATTAATCAGTAGTAGAGGAAACTTGATGGGCATGAAGATGACATTTACTTATGTGTGACAGAATGAAATGATGAAGGGGAAAATGAATATCATGTTCCAATAAATTATGAAATTTCTGGCAATGTCAAAACTTCAGTGATTTTTAGAGTAAGGCTCAGAGAAAAAGCTGTGTCCTACTCATTCTTTGAAAGAGGATGTACATAAATGATAAAAAGAGAGCAACCTAATATTGAGCTGTATTTTGAGGCCATTTTCACAGGTGGATTTGGGGCTGTAGTAACATAGCAGTGCTAGAGCATTTCCTGGTTTCATCTCCAAGGAAACACCCTCACTGCCACCTCTCCCACCTAATCCTATTCCTCCACTTTAGCCAGGTGTTAGGATTTTTTTTGACTTATTTCTTGGAAATAGAATTCTAGTTTATAAATGAATGAAGGGGGTGAGGAGAAAAAGACCTGCTTTGAGATAAGGCAATGTTTCAGGTTTAGTTTAGTGTTTAGTGGCAAGGGCCAGTGACTTGGAGTGGAAGAACATGAAAAACTCTGCCTATTTCAAGCACTTGCATCTATACTGGGTATTTTATGAAGTAAAACTTAATTTTCATATAAAGTATGGGGTGCTACTGAGAGAGAGAGATAGAAACAGTGATAGAGAGGCAGAAATAGTATGTCAAAAGTATGAAAGGGCTTGAATTAGGCAGAATGATAATAAAAAAGGGATGGATTTGGTGAGAGAATTTGGTGGTATAATTTGCAGGACTAGGGGATCACTTGAATAAATCATACTAGTGGTGAGGAAGTCAGAAGAGTCAAGAAAACCTCTTAATTTACTTAACAGACATTTTGAATTCCTAAATTTCTTAAAACCTAGAGATATAGGCCTGATCAGAAAAGTTCTCTATCCTCACAGAACTTGGTAGTGAAAATATTCTAGGTAGATAGTAACGCAATTAACCAAGATATCAAGTATTACTGTAGGGGGAAAACAGTATAAAGAGTACACATATTAAAGTTAATGAGTTCAATTTTGAACATGCTTCATTTAAGATGCCAAAGGGACACGGAATGGGAGATGTCTAGTGAGCTGGTGGCTGATGGGCTTGTAGATTCAGAGAACCGGCATCACAGGCATACGGAGTGTGGCTGAAATCTGAAGAGGAGCTGAAATTATCTGTAGAGAACAGGTGGGGTGAAAAGAGAGCCCAGGAGGGATGCAACAGTCATCCTTAACACAAGGGACAAGCAGCCAGCAAATGATACTGTGATAGAGAAGTCTGATAAGGTAGATAAAATTTGGATTGAATATAATCATGACATGAAAGGGAAGAGAGTTTTGTGGGGTGTAATTGCCTGTTTTCTTTGAATCTGTCACTGGACAATAGACTCTGTGTGGGCGATGACCATGGCTCTCTTGCTCACCTTGTCTTCCCAGTGACTAGCATGGCATCTGGTACAAGGGTAGGACTCAATATATATTTTTGAATGACTTAGTGAAGGAGGAACTGGCAGTACAAAATGCTACAGTCAGTCAAGTCAGATAAGGACTGGAAAGCCTCTTCCGGATTTGCCAATTAGGAGATTCCTGGTAGTGCGAGGAAAGTGGAATTTAAGTGATTAGAGGGAAAATAACATCATAAATATCACTGGCTTTTAAAATATTAGAGATGTGAAGAACTGTTAGGAAGGGCACAGCCAACACAGTTTCTAGAAAATAACCTTTTTTTCTGACAACAGTTTAACTACAATGGAGTCGCGTCATATTAACGACTGCTGATTGCTAGACTAACATGAGAGAAGGATGCAGATTAAAATCCTTATAATAAAAGTATTAAACATTTTTAAATAGGGCATTAAGCCATCAGTATAATGCCAAGTCATTTTAAAATCCTGAATAACACAACAAGACAAATGAGTTCCAACTGTCGCTTAACCCGAAAGCAGTTTAGGGACAGAACAGGCAAGCCTTGCTTGCAGTGTGGCTTCATGGTAAGAGAAGTCTATTCCTTTTCATAAAGCTCAGCAGCTCCATGCTTCTGGTACTTATTCACAGAAACTGAAACTAGTGAGTACAGTATTGGCTGACTATCCCAAAAACAAACAAACAAACAAACAAACAAACTGAATCAAACAAACCCTGGACTTTAGCTTGGACTTAAGAAAATTTGTTTCCAAACAAGCACTTAGAAGCCCTGGAAAGCAATAAAATGAAAGGCAATTTGCACAGACTAATGGAGCAGCTAAAAGAGGAGGGAGTGGAGAATGAGTACTGTGTAATAAAGGAAAAGTTTTGTTTTGGAATTTTGTTGTAAAATAGTCTCTCCCTGATGATAAAACACTGGCTAATGACATCTAGAGTTTTCTATTGGAGCCATGATAACTACAAGTTTGTGTGACTAAACATGAAAACAGGAAAACAAACAAACAAACAAACAAACAAAAACCACAACATAAAATCAAAGCCATATGTTAAAATTTTGTATTTGGGAAAGTAGCTGATGTCACAGGCTCTATTAAAATAGCTCTCAATTAAAAACAAACACAACAAAAATCTACTTTTTTATGGGCCAGTTAGCGTAGACATTTATTGCTAAGTGTTAATTCAGCACATGAAACATCTTGACAGTTTCTTTTCCTTCTTGTATAAGAGATGATTTATTTTTCCTAGTGAAACAAAAAGGTAGAAGAAGGAAAATTAAGATTGCTAAGCTGTACCTCAACATAATCACCCTTAAGTGTTTCTCAGTGGGTCCACACAGGTGGCTCACTCTTCTTTCATGTCCTTCTATCATATATGGATGCATCTGGCTTTATTATATTGTAAATAACTTTCAGGTAAAAGGCTGTGTCTCTTTTTCCTTTTTTGCCTGAGCCCTAGTGCCATATTTTATATTTAGTGCTTAATAAATATTGGTTAAATAAATTATGGTCTTTCAGGTGCTAGAAGTCCTCAGAGAATTTAGTCTCATGAAACTCATGCTGGGAATGTAAACCATGTTTATCATGACCTCAAAAATAATTTCATGATTTTTTAATGAAAAATTTTAAAATAGTAGTCGTACAGGATAATCATATTGATCCTCAATTCAAAGAGTCAAGGAAAACCTATGTTCTTGGTTATTCAAATCAGACCAGGAGTTGGAGCTTAAATTCTTGGTTTTAATGAGGATGTCTTTATATCTCTATGTTTCACTGGCTCTAGGGCCAAAATTGTGTAAGTAAACACGCAGACGGAGGCCTAGGGATTCTAAAGGCATGGGGATTCTGAAGGGTCCAAAAGCTCTTTATTTCCAATCTAGCCTGAGAGTTGGGTTTAGGGAATCAATTTTCTTGCAAATTATCCAGCAATGCAGTAGGAAAATGAAGAGTTAGGTTAAAAAGTAGAATTTCTATTTGATGAAACAGAAAAATAAGTTTTGGTAAATACCTATTCTAACCCACATGTAGCTCCAGACATGATTCTATTCCAATTGTTGCTAAAAGATTTCAGAGGCATAGTATGGATCAGAGTTACCAGTTTTCTTTCTTCGATTCCTCACAGTGATGAGGGCATACGATACAGACGAAAGAGACAGGCATTACGTCAAGCAACACCTTAACATCTTGTAAGGTGGTTCTGCTAAAAAATAGGAAAGTAGTTAAAGTGCCTACTAGAGGACAGAAACTTAACAGGTAAGGCTGTTTTCTTCCTGTGTGTGTGTGTGTGTGTGTGTGTCTATAAGTGGGTCTAAACAGGTTGCTTACTCTTCTTTATGTCCTTCTGTAATATATGTATGTGTCTATCCCTGATGATAAGACACTGGCTAATGACAATATATGGCCTTACTTGTTAGGTATATATACATTACTAATGATGTTAAGTCTATAGAAATTCTTATGAGTGCCCCAGTATCTGGCACAGAGTAACTTCTCCCTAAGTATTTGTTGAATTAATGAACTAATGAATGAATGACTTATACAATATCTGATTCTTAAGCCAATGGAATGTTTCACTGGATTTCTCATTGTTTAGCAACATTCACGTGGAGTAACAGCTAAAAGAACTTAGTGAAACAATGTGGGCAGACTTTCCTTGCAGAACAAAGTGGCCGGCTGTGAGAAACTGTGGTTGGCAGATCACATTGTGTGACCACAGACTCAAAGAATCTGACCAATTTGGTAGGTAGAGCTAGATGTGCAGCGATTAACATCCGCACTTGCTGAATTTCAGTGATAAGATTGACGTTTCTTATGTTCTACTGTCACATTAGAGAGGGTTTTTTTTTTTTTTTTTTTTTTGAGACGGAGTCTCGCTCTGTCGCCCAGGCTGGAGTGCAGTGGCCGGATCTCAGCTCACTGCAAGCTCCGCCTCCCGGGTTCAGGCCATTCTCCTGCCTCAGCCTCCCGAGTAGCTGGGACTACAGGCGCCCGCCACATCGCCCGGCTAGTTTTTTGTATTTTTTTAAGTAGAGACGGGGTTTCACCGTGTTAGCCAGGATGGTCTCGATCTCCTGACCTCGTGATCCGCCCGTCTCGGCCTCCCAAAGTGCTGGGATTACAGGCTTGAGCCACCGCGCCCGGCCTTTTTTTTGTTTTGTTTTGCTTGAAATTGTCTTGGTTAGTCCTAAGACTGTAATTCACTGAATCTGTTTCTGGACAGTGTTTGCAGAGAACATAATCAGGCCCCAAATGCATGCTTAAAGTTCATAAACTAAAGGTTTATGAAATCAGACTGGTTTCCTGCTTATTCTCCTCTTACTTGGCAATTTGAGGCTATAAGGTGATTTTTTCAAACAAGTATAAGGCAGGAAATCACTGAGAAGATAAAATACATAGTACCTATTCAGGGTTCTACTATTTTCTTATTTTCCAGCCTTTCTAAACAGACACAGATCTAGAGGCTTCTCCCACTACTGCCACTTATTCTTTGCACACATTTCTACTCCTGGATACATATACTTTTGTTACATCTTTCCTGATAAAAGACCAAAGAGGAAAGATAGATTAAAAAAGGAAAAACCAAAGCCTGTGTTCTGAAGTCAACCTCCACTTGAAGATAGTCCACTAACATTGACCTAAAGATGGTAGAGTATTTTGCAGCTAGGTTAGTGTTTTTGGATATCTGTTAAGCTTCGCAAAATTTGTGATTTAAGAAAAGTACTGAAAAAAAACCACAATGGAAACTTACGAATGTAGCACATTCTATATTAGAACACACACACACACACACACACACACACACACACCCACATACCAGCATCTGGATCTGTGGTGGTAAAACTCAATAGCAACTTCATTTTAGGTACTTTAATTCAAGTATTAATACATGAACAGAAGAGGTCTATTACTCTCAAATAATAAAACCTGACTTTACTACAATGTAGAGTTCTCACAATACAGGAAGAGATCCTTGGTCCCAAGTCTTAGCTTGTGAGTCTCTATTATATTCACTTAGAAGTGAGAATAAGTTAAGCCTGAAATAAGTGTAGAAATAAACTATGCATTTCATATTACCATCACCTGGGACTAATTTTGTGGTGTTTGTTTATTTGTTTAATAGCCACTGTCCATTCATATCAGAAATCTGTAGGTGGGTTATCTTGGAAATGTGCTCCTCAGATTTTCTTGTAACTTGATCGGGTATGTTAACTGAAACTAAGATATGTAATATTCTTTGCCATTTGAAAACGTTCATTTCACATAATTATGGAATTTAGGTAGCATAGTAATTCTGTGGTGTAGACATTACAATCATCTTTTTAATGGATTAAGCCACTGGGGCCCAGAGAAACTTAGTAACTTGCCACAGATTTTCTACCAAGTAGGTACAAGAGCTGGAACTCAAACTCAGGTCCCATGACTAATTTTTTGTGTTTTCTGACCAAGCTGGACAGTAAGATGGGCTGCATAAAATGAAAGTGCTTTGTCAATGACCAAACCAGTGCTGCTTCTTCCTCTTGGTCTTTCTGCCTTACCCTCTCAACTGAAGCCCTTCCTGAGACATGAACGTTAAGAAGAAACCCTTAGGAAGAAAACATTTCGTCTGCCTTGTCCAGTAAGCAATTGCTCATTTTAATACTTGGATCTCTGTGGGACTGGTAACTTACTATCACATGTGTCTCTATAACTGAAATTCTTCTTGTACTGCAAAAATTTATTTTCAAAATTTAAACTTTTGCTTTCAAAAGTTGAACTCTATCATTTGATTATAATGAGTGTATAAAAGTATCATTGTTAAAGGAACCACTGGAATATTCTGATCTTCAGCCAAGAATGAGTCTTGAAAATTCTCTTTGGAAATTGTTTTTTACTTAAAAACATTTTGTGGGACAAGTAACTTGCCATTGCCGACCATATCAAGATCATGATATTTTCTTCAATACAGTTATTATCATGACTCAAGGTTAAAAGTATGAACTGATTCATTAATTTTACTTTCATATGTGCTCCTTAAATTGAAATACAGGAATATTTAGAAGGCTGAACATTAGGTCATTCACTTACTTAATCTTACATTTATGTGATGTCAGGGAGTGAGCTGGGTGTTGACCTAATTTACTCATTTTTTAAACAAGACATAATTTATATTTTTCTTTCCACAAAACAAAACACAATGGTAGATTCTTAACACCAACATAATGAGATTCACTGTCATTATGTCAACAAAGGAAAATGAAAAAAGATAACTTATAAGGTTCTGCTTTTCAGAGTGTACTTGGTTGTCAAATAATATCTTTTTGTAGGTACAAGATGATCTATGAATGTCCGAATAAACTTCATTAAAGGAGAAATGAAAAATATTACTTTAAAATGTCTGCTATAGTTAGCTTTTCTATAAATAGACCAACCACATTTTTCATCAATACCCATTACTGTTTATCTTTTAAGGATTTTAAAAAACTACATATTATTATTCAGGCATCTATTCTATTATTTAATACCATTTTATAATTGCCACTAACTTGACATTTTAATGGTGATGAACTTTGTTGTGGAAATTTAAAAAATTAATTTAGAGAAGGTTATTTAAATGTTAGTGATAATCTAATGCCAAAAGAATGTTTCATAAGGATACCAAGTACAAGCAGCAACTATCTTATTGCAATAGCATAAAATCAGTTTTTGATATTCTGCCAGTGATATAATCCGGCAACTATTAGTGAAAAACAACAGCACGGTATTTTCATCATCTCAGCTTCAGTTTTCTAAACTTACGGACATGCTTTTTTAGTTTGATAAATATAGAAATTATGTGAAATAGACCCCTCTTTTGGGTATTAATCTCTAAGAAACAATGAAACGAAAATGCAACATTATAGTTGAACAGACTATACATAATAACTTACATCCCTGCAGGGATGTCAGGGACCTCTCTCATATTTTTAAGTGAGATGATCCCAGGCAGTGTGGGCAAAAGAACCCCACAGAGGCACTTCAAAATGACATTCTAACAGTGTGAAAGAATAGTTTGCTGTCACGGCAATTTGGCTAGGGCATTCTCCGTTTAAAGAGGAAGAGAAGGCATCCACATTCACCCTCTAGCATACTTTCTTCTATTCACAGTTTAAACTTAATAATTAATATTGATATTAATTCTATTAATTCTAGGGATGGTGAAGCAAAAGTAGGGAAAGGCACTTACTCTAGACTTGAAATATAAGAAAAGCTTCTTAGAGGAATACAATCTTACTGAGATCTGAAGGATGAGCAATAATTAGTTAAGTGTGGTTGAGAACAAGGGGAAAGGCCGGGCACGGTGGTTCACGCCCATAATCCCAGCACTTTGAGAGGCCAAGGTGGGTGGATCACCTGAGGTCAGGAGTTTGAGACCAGCCTGGTTAGCATGGTGAAACCCCGTTTATACTAAAAATACAAAAAAATTAGCTGGGTGTAGTGGTGTGCACCTGTAATCCCAGTTACTTGGGAGGCTGAGGCAGGAGAATCGCTTGAACCCAGGAGGCAGAGATTACAGTGAGCCGAGATCATGCCATCGCACTCCAGCTTGGGTAACAGGAGGGAAACTCCGTCTGCTTAAGCAGGCAGAGAATAGCTTGTGAAAATATCAGTGGGGTATAAAAAGTTGGCCCTGTGAAGGTATTAGAATAAGCTGATGAAGGCTACATATAGAGTAGAAGAAAAGAAGTGTGAAATATGTATGAGACTATAGAGGTAGCAACAAGATCCAAATGAGAACCTTGTAAACAAATAATAATGTAATAGATTTTATCCCAACTATACTGATAGTTAGACTAAATGCAAATGGTCTCAACAGATGAATTAAAAGGTAGAGATTGTCATTTTGGATACAAAAGTAAAAGCCAATTACAGTTGTCCATATGAAACCCATTTTAAATAAAAATATGTAACATAGATTAAAAATAAAAAGGTAAAAGAGAAATTTCATGCAAACACAAAAGAAAGCTGGAGTGATGGATGTGCAACATTATGAATGTATTTAATACCACTGAACTGTATACTAAAATAGAATTAAGATAGTAAATTTTAAGTCATGTGTATTTTATCATAAAAATAATACTTTTAAAAATAAGTATATATACCAAGTTGTTAACAGTGATTACTTTTGGTTAGTGAGCTTATGGCTGATTTTATCTTCCTATTTTTGATTATCAGTATTTTCAAATTTCACATATTTTTATAATTAAATGTTTGTTACCTGTATAATAAAAAAGAAATCTAAAAATTTTTAATTAAAGAAACAAAGCTACAGTGGCTATTTTAAAGGCACAAAGAGACAACTTCAGATCCAGGAATAGTACCAGAAAATATATAACATTATATAATGATAATGAAGTCAATTAATCAAGAAGACCTATCAGCTTCTAGCTAACAGTAGACAGCTAAATGTGTATGTGCTTAAAGATAACAGAGCTTCAAAACACATGAAGCAAAAACGGATAGAATATAAAGCAGAAATAAGTAAGACTACAATTATAGTTGGAGATTTTTAACACTTCTCTCTGAAGAAGAATGAGTAAGAATGTAGAACTAAGTATGTAGAACACATAATGGCATTATCAATGAAACTAATCTAACTGACAATTCTAGAACTCCATACAAGAGCAGACACCTTCAATTCAAATCTACATGAATTTTTCACCAAACAGTCCATACTCTCAGCCATAAAACAAACCTTAACAAATTAAAAAAGATAAAAACCATACAATAGTATTCGCTGACCATAATAGAAATAAACTAAAAATGAATTTAAAAATCTGGAAAACTGTGAAATGTTTAGAAACAACACACTTGTAAATAATGCACAGATCAAAGAAATAGTCACAAGGAAAATTGAAAAAAGTTTTGAATTGAATAAAAATGAAAATATAACAAGTCAAAATTTATGCAATGCAGCTAAAGGGTGCTTGAAGGGAAATTTATAGCTTCAAATGCTTATGTTAAGAAAGAAAAAATGTCTCTAATCAATGTTCCAAGCTTCCCTCCCAGGACACTAACAAATAGTAAATTAAACCTAAACAGAGAAAAGGAAATAATAAAGATACAAATATCGATAACATGCAAAATAGAAAAACAAAGGAAAAAAATTCATAAAGCCCAAAAGCTATTTCTCAGACAATATCAATAAATATGATAAATCTCTAGCCAGACAGACCCAGAAAAAGAAACAACATATATCAAGAATGAAAGAGAAGACATCACTATAGCTCCTATAGACATTTAAAAAATAATAAGGGAATATTTAAAAGATAAGAGACTGCCAATAAATTTGACAACTTAGATAAAACAATAAGTTCCTGGAAAATCTAAAACCACCAAAACTCATTCAAGAACTATATAACTTGAACAGCCATATATCTACTAAAGAAATAGAATTTATTAAAGAATAACATATATAGTCACATATATGAACACTTGTGTTTTTACTTCCAAGAATTAACAAGTATTCTTTTTTTGTGTTAAAGGTGCTTTAAATCAAGCTTATTACTATAATTGCCACTTTATTATCTTACAAACACTGTCAAAATCACCCTCGCCGAAGGTTAATATGTCAAATAAAAGCCATCAAGTTCTTTTATGGAAAAATATGTTGTTAAAACTGTTCCACAGAAAACCCCAAGGACTAGGCAGCTTCAGTGGGCAATTTCTACCAAATACATTTGAGGATGATATAATACCAATTCTATGAAAACTCTCCAGAAAACAGATGAGGAGGAAATATGTCCCCAGTCATTTCATGAAACCAGCATTCTTCTGATATTAAAGTTGCAAAAGAAATGGCAAGTAATAAAAATTACTGACTAGTATACTTTATGAACATCTCAGTAAAAATCCTTTTACAAATTGGCAAATTGAATCTAGCCATGCACAAAAAAGATATGTCATGACAAGTGAGGTTCATCCTAAAAAGGCAATGTCATTGGAAAAACCAATCAATTAAATTTACCATAACAACAAACTATACGAAGTAAAAACCATAAGATTTTCTCAAAAATAAGAAAAATAATGTTAAAAGTCAATATTCATTCCTGAAAAAAATTTGCAGCAAACTAAGAATAGAAAATTTCCTAAACTCTGATAAAGACCATCTTACAAAACCTAAAGTTAACATACTTAATGGTAAAAGACTGAATGTTTCCCCCCAATGTATGAAATAAGGTAAGGGTATTTGTTTGAATCGTTGCAACTCCACAGTGTACTAGACGTCCTAGTCAGTGCAACAAGGCAAGTAAAAGAAATAATAGGCATACAGATGGAAAAGGAAGAACTAAAATTCTGTTTATTTGAAGATGACAATGTTGTTTCATAGGAAACCCTAAGGAATCTACAAAAGAGCTATTAAAATTAATAACTTGAGTGTTGCAGTGTCACAAGATAAAAAGATAAATACACAAAAATTAATTGCATTTCAGTATTGAGTGGTAACAAACAATTGGAAATTGAGATGAAAAAAGCTACCATTTATAGTGGTATCAAAAATTTAAATAGGTACAAATTTATTAAAGTAGTTCACTAAAAATCCATTACTGACAGAAGTTAAAGAAAATCTAAATAAAAGAAGTAACATTATTTAACTTGTAGATTAGAAGAGACACAAGACTGCAGATATCAATTCCCCCATATTGATCCATACATTCAACCCAATCTCAATCATAATCTGATTTTTTTTATAAATTGAAAAGTTGATTCTAAAATTTATATGGAAATGCAGAGGATCTAGAATAGCCAAAACAAATTTGGAAAAGAAGTACAAATTGGAGGCTTCACACTACTTTAAGACCGAATATAAAGTTACAATAACTGAGACACTGTGGGAGTGGTGTTAGGATAAACCTATAAATTGATGAAACAGAATGAAGTCAACAAATAGAATCATACATATATAGTTGATTGATTTGCAACAAAGTGGTTAAGGTAACCTAATGGGGGCAAAATAAATGCTGGAACAATGAGGAATTCTTATGAAAAAAACCTTCAGCCCTTATCACATACAACATTAAGTAAAACAAACAGACAAAACACGTGTCAAAATACAATACAGATCTAAACGTAAAAATAAAAGCAATAAAACTCCTGGAAGGAAGCATAAGAAAATCCTTGGTACCTTGAGTTAGGCAAAAAATTATTCAATTTGACATCAAAGCATGATTCATAAAAGGAGAAAAAGTCAATAAACTGAACATCATTAAAATTAACAGACACATTGCCAAAGTTGTATCAGTGGTCAATAAGCAAATGAAAAGATGCTCAACCTCGGAAGTCATGAGGGAAACGGAAAAACAAACCACGGTAAGGTACCCAACAGAATGGCTAACATTAAGAATGCTGACTAGTTCAAGAGTTAAAGGTGTGTGGAGCAGCTGGACATTTT
Source organism: Theropithecus gelada (assembly GCF_003255815.1). Taxonomy (NCBI): domain Eukaryota; kingdom Metazoa; phylum Chordata; class Mammalia; order Primates; family Cercopithecidae; genus Theropithecus; species Theropithecus gelada. The sequence continues at coordinate 112,395,589 of NC_037677.1, read as the reverse complement.
GCACATTGCTGGTGGGAACGCGTAGTGGTGCCGCCCCTGTGAGAACAGTTTGGCAGTTTCTCATAAAGTTATACGTATACCTAGCCATACAATCTAGCAGTACTATTCCTGGACTTTTACCCAAGAGAAATGAAAACATGTGTCTACAAAAAGACCTATAAACACATGTTCATAGCAGCTTTTATTCATAATAGCTCCAAACTAGAAACAAGCCAAAAGTCCATAAACTGATGAATGAATGATGAAATATCCATAATCAGGATATTTTTGTTTACTTATAATAAAAAGAAATCTACTTTCTCACAATAAAAAAATTTCTCCCTAGCACTGGTTTAAGTATTCTACACTGAAAAAGACATCATTTGGAAAAAGTCGTTTATGTCATTTCCAACATGAAAACATAAATTTGCAACATCATTTTAATAATGTCTTTCTCACTGTAGTCCACTTAAACCAGCACTACAAAGGGGGAAAAAACAGATAAATTTGTTACCAAATATATCTTAATCATTTTATTAACATTTGTTTCAATCACTTATTGTTACTTAATGAAAAATAATAGCTGAATAATACACAGCAAAGACAAATTATATAAGGTGGAATGATAAAAAGTAGTACTCTTCCAACTGTCTTCTCCCCAACTTCACATACACACAAAAAGAACAAACCTCTGAAAACTAGGGAGCCTGTAATTGTAAGGGAAACCTTTAATTAACTTGGGAAATTAAAAACGACTTTTATAAGGCAGTCCTAGTAACAAGACATGCTCAGATGAGCACATAAACACATAATAAAGAACAAGAAGCTATTTCAGGTATGTCGTCGACTAGGCGGCATTTACATGCAGTTCAAAGGAAGCTAGAACTAAAATTTGTTAATGCTATTAACTAGATAAACAATAGAGTCAAATTCTATCTTGCATTATGTCTTTATTTAATAAATGTCTTTATTTAAGTGGCAATACATATTGATTGTAGAATGAACATAAGCATGACAATGAAGAGGCAACCACATTCTGAAAAGCCTGCCACCCTTTCAATGTGGTTGAGGTGCAGATCTAAATGTGAGTAATTTCTGTGTTTCTTTTTATATCCTGGTCAATTACTAATATTCTTCCAAATATTTTCTCAATAATTTCTGAAATCTCAGCAAGAGAAATCCTTTTACTCATGTGGTAAAATTATCAGACACTTGGAATTTGGTACCCATAATATTCATTTAAAAGTACATTGAGTAGGCCAGGTGCAATGGCTCACACCTGTAATCCCAGCACTTTGGGGGCTGAGGCGGATGGACTGCTTGAGGCCAGGAGTTCGAGAACAGCCTGGCTAACGTGATGAAGCCCTGTCTCTGCTACAATTACAAAAATTAGTCAGGTGTGGTTACACACACTTGTAATCCCAGCTACTCAGGAGGCTGAGGTATGAGAATCACTTAAACTCAGGAGGCAGAGTTTGCAGTGAGCTGAGATCACGCCACTACACCACTGCACACCAACCTGGGCAACAGAACGAGACTCCATCTCAAAGAAAAAAAAAAAAATACCTGAGTACAACTACATGCGTCCGTTGGAGTTTATGGTAACTCACTTAAAAACGACTCAGAAAAATGAAGCAAAATTTGCGAATATTTTAAAAACTTAAATTTGTCATCTTAAGATTTGACTCCAGAGGTTGTAGAAGGGAATAGCTAAAGTAAGGTGATTTTTCTTAAATTTTAATACTGAGGAAAAAACAGATGCTAATTGCCATCAATGCCTATGTAGTACTTTCTATATACCAGGTACTATGCATATTAACTCATTTAATCCTCATACCAACCCTATAAGTGTTATTATAATTTGCATTTTAAACATAAAGAGGTATAGCAGGTTAAGTAAATTGTTCAGTCTCATGCTAGTAATGGAAGAGCCAGATTTTAAACTCAGGCAGTCTGTTTCTAGAATCTACCTTCTTAACCATTAAACAACACTGATCTGACAAATTTCATATTCTAAACAATTAATTAATGTCTTGTATATTATATAAAATTTGATCATTTTTAGATAGCCCTGTTTATTTGTGAAACTTACCTTAAGAATTGAGAAGCTTTATAGAATTAAAAAAAGGAAACCTGTGCAGTTTAATTTATTCTGATGAATTTTAGTGACTTGCAACTGTAGCATATATTTATTCTTGCCGGCCACCCCCTCTTTCATTTTATTAATTTCCTACAGGAAATTGCAAGTTAATAGAAAAAGCAGCAGTGGAACTGCCTCACATCCTATAGTTATTAATTAAAGCAAAGTCTGGTTCAGTAACTTTGGATACTAAAAATATAAAGTTAAACAAAGCTGACTGCCTCTTGAAATGAAATTTCAACTTCAATAGTCTGTCTAAAAAATTTATGCATTAAAATTCACATCTTCCCTTAAAGAAATTCTCCACAAAATATTTAGTGAATACAGCAACTCAATATCTGACTGTTCCTCGCTAAGACTTCAGAAGTAAAAGGAATCCAAGAAACACAGAAATACATTACTGAAGTTTAAATAAGTTCTTTTAAAGGCAGTTAGGCACATTATTCCACTATATTCCCATCTACAGGTTATTACCCACAATCAATAAAGCAAGGAACTGTATAAACTATCTTATTAATTTTATATAATGGTTAGTAAACTTTAAAATACTGTACTATAAAACTTTTAAATGTTTCTGATGGCTTTAGATCACACTAGATAATTTATCGTTTTATGTGGCATAAAGTGTTAGGTAAGTGGATACCATGCTGGGGAAAATGCGCGTAATTTCTGAATGCAAAAATCTATTCCATTGTAGAGTTTTCTGACATGATTTGAGGTTATTATTGGGATGATTTTTAGAATCTAGTTCCATAAAAGTCCCTAAGTGACAAACATGCCAGATACGACTTTTAGTCACACAGGCTGTCTACTTGTGCTTGTATTATCTTCCCCACAGCTCCCAACCCTAACCCTGGTTTCTTCTACAGCTGAAGAAACAGGGCCCTGACAAGTTTAAGGTGCTTTTTGGTTCTGTGATATTACATAGAACTAAGCTCCCTGATGCCCTCTCACTGAACTCTTAGCATAACAGAGTCAAGTAGGTGATGCTGTCATGGAGTGAAACAGATGGAAATAGTAGTAAATGTTTGATTTAATACAAGTAAGATATGAGTGGTAGGAAGTTCCAATTTATGTAACCATTGTTTTATGGGTTTATGAAAACTTACCTTACATAATTCTAAATGGTGACAGACAGAGAATGGACCTGCACAAGTGGGTCACTCCAAGATGTAAAGAAATGAAAAAGTCATGGCATTGTTTTAAAAAATGTATCATCTTGAAATCAACATAATTTGCTTTCACAAGTGAGTGAATCATCCAAGAATAACCTCAGAATGGCGTCTTTGGGGACAGGCAAAACTTCCCAGTATCAAGGGAACAGATGGACTAATGTGATTACAGATAAGGCCACATTGGATTCTTGGGCTAAATAACCAAGGGGCTTCTTCTTCTATGATTAGGAGGTAGACGGGGAATGTTTGGGTATAGAATGGTACCCCTTGAAAAATAACTCCTAGAATTTTACATATTTACCTAAGACGCATGCTGTGCTGAACTCGATCTTTACCCACTCAACACACAAATGTAACACATACACACAGTTTGCAAATTACTCTTTAGACTTAACCAAAATGTTGTTAGACTAACCTACAAAACTATAGACTAAACTATAATTTAGACTAAAAAAGAAATTAAGATATATTCCCAAGAAGTTATAAAGAATAAATTATTTACATATGAAATAATAGTTCCAAGTTGACTCCCCTGTAATCTTAATATGTTTCCCACTTGGGAGAGGTATAGATGAGAGGAAATCTACTTCCACTACATGATGTTACAACCCACTCAAAGTCTTGGTTTTTATTAAGGATCCTTGAGACTTTGTTGTTTGTGGTACGCATGTGTCTCCGTCAGTTCAGGCTATCATAACAATTTACCATAAACTGGGTGGCTTAAACAACAAACATCTATTTTTCACAGTTTTAGAGGCTGAGAAGACCGAGATCAAAGCACCAGTAGGTTCGGTGTCTTGCAAGGGCACTTGTCCTACTTTGCACATGGCTGTCTTCTCATTGTTTCTTCACGTGACAAACAGCAAAGAGCAGGAGCAAGGTCTCTGTCTCTATTAGTAAGGGTACTAATGCCATTTATGAGGTCCCCTACCTCATGACCTAACCACCTCCCAAAGGCCCTGATTCCTAATGCCATCACATTGAGGGTTACGATTTCAACACATACACTGTAAAGGGACACAAACATTCAGGCCATGGTAGCATGAATTCAGGTATTTTGTGTGTCCTGGGGAGATGTTAATCAAATAGATAATCAAGAAAGCAAGTTTAAAAGGCAATGCATCAAAGTAGTTAAGAGCCCCAATTGGGGAGTAGTATACAAACTTGCATCTAAGTCCTGGATATTTTTCACTTGCTACATGTTTTGGACCTTCTATTTAACTTCTCTAAATGTAGTTTTGTTCCTTTCTGAAGTACTGATAACAGTTACTGTAAAAATTAAAGAAGGTAATTATGCGACATTCTCGTATGTACCTGGAACATAGTAAAAACTAATTAAATGTCAGTGGTATGAGTCAAAATCATTTACAATGCATAACAATTACTAATTATTAAACAGATGCACCCTAGTCCATAGATATCTCGTCATCTTTATGTGTATTGGTCAGGCCATGATCCCAAGTACAAAGGAGATGTTAAGGAGTGCAAAAAAACACAAGCCATAAAAATGGAATAAGTTAATATGTTCATAACAAAGTATACCCATTCTGACTTTGCAGTTAAAAGAGTTTATTTATATGTTAGTAACCATGGTTAAAATTTCCATAAAAGAAAAAAACATGCAAAAATGGCCTATAGTGAGAATTTCACTAGGATTCAATCTGTAGTAAAGAATGTACCTAATCAAAAAGATATATAAAATGCCCATTTGCTTAAAATGTAAAACAAAAAAAAAAAAAAAAGAGAAAAAACCCAAACTACTAAAACAAAAATTATGCAAGAATAAACTTCCCTCCATATCTCTAGCGGAAACTATACATCAGGAGAAACTAAAAATAGAATGTGATTCTACTTGTTCTCATTAACAGTTTACATAGTGATGTTTACCTGCAAGGTCACATAAAATCATAAATGTAGTCTATATAAAATGCAGTCCTTATTCATATTTCAGAAATGGCTTAATTTACCTTTTACTTTCATGGCTGTTGTAAATTTGTGTTAATGCAATATATTATATCCTTCAGGAAAAAAAATGCACCATTTAAAAATATTAACATATAAATTTTATTGAATGAGGATTTGAACCAAAATAATCTTGCCAAATTAATTTAGGTAAGTATACTAGGTAAATAAATCAGCACCCTTTTACTTCTAGAAAGCATTCCAAGCAATTTCAAGTCATTAAAAATACTTTCAGCTGCAGCATTTTGCCTTTTAGTGTGGTCTTAGTGGTTACATGACAGCATTTTTTAGTACTGGCTGTATAGCTTTTATTATGTCCTGATAGCAGCAGCATTTTAGAAAACTACAAAGAAAATGAAAATCAGGTGTAATTTTGGAACAAGTCTTCTAAAATTGTTAAATCAAAAATGACATAAATGTTGTAAGCTCTTGAAAATTCTAATTTCATATATTCTTTTTGCCTGTCAATGGGAGATGAACTCTTCCTTAAAGGACATATAAAACAGGTAACAAATTGCAAAGGAGTAAGGAGCCCCTGGATAGTATTCTGGAAAAGTTTTACTAATTTATCTGATTTGCTGATTTATGGATTAGCCTTATAGGCTTCTGACTTAATTTCTCTTACGTTAACAAACGTCTCATATAGATGAATGTCATTTTGTTTCATATCTATTTAGATTAAAAGCCAAGTCCCACAAGGCAAGAGATAGTCAATTATTTTCATTTTATACTGTTATTATGAAATATTGTCATTTTTAAAATGTACTTCTGGAGAATGAGATTTGTTCACCAACATATTTTAAAGTGAATTTTAGGTGTCTAAATGCCAGAGAGAAAATAATGTAATCTCAAAACAGAACTTCAAATGAATTGTATTTATAATGATTTTGTAATTTTTTTCACTAAGTTTTCCCTGACAAAAATGATCAATTCTTTTTTTCCACTTCTGTGCTTACTATTATAAGCTTCTGAGAGTTAGCATCCCTTCTTTTCAAAGAAAAGTATGACGGACATATGGATTCTATATGATAAAGCAGAGAAAATTCCTCCCTGGGCAGAATCAGACCTTTAGTTTACTTTCATAAGTTTGAGAGGAAATGGCTTCAATCACTTGCCTGCTGAATGGTAGCTTTCCCAAAATATCAACAAAATCAGCTTTTTATAGCCTATCATATGACAAAGCTGAGTCCATTGTTTACCACCATAGGGGAGACAGCTTCCTTGACATGGCCTTAGTACTCTCTGGGAAGAGGAAGGCAAAGTGGGGATATTTAAGAGAATTTGAGTTTGGGTGTGTGTGTTTGGTGGTGGGGGCGGAAGGCAGACATTCTGTTTTTTTTTTTTTTTTTTTTTTTTTTGGGGGGTTTTTCCATACGGGAGAATTTGATTGTGTGTCACTAATGTTGACACTAATGTCTTAATGTTGGTTAAGACATTACATAATAATTTAAGATTGGAAGACACACAAGATGAAGGTTTCACAATGAATTCTGGAGCATAAACATTCATCTGATGCTAACTGTGAAAGTTGAATTATTTAATATTCCTTTAATTGAATTTTAAAAAGTTTCTGAAAGGGACAAGAAAATCATTTGCACTTTTTATCTTCCTAGGCAAGAGTTTCTCGGAATAGTAAAATCATGTTGATGAAGACAGTAGAACAGTAAAGTCATGTTAACAAAGACAGCTAAAAAGTAAAGTCATGTTAATGTTGACACTAAGCTGTGTGAGTGTAGATCATTTTGGTTTACAACCAATATAGTCCTAAACAATATTCCCCATCCACAATTTAAATACTTACAGAGTTTATAAAATGAACAATAGTTAACCACATAATTTACATTTCAAAGACAATAATACCCCAATATTTTTATTGCAAATAAAGGGCAGAATAGTTTGTTGGTTTATTAAATACAGTTGGAAGCAAAATAATTTGTTGAAATTTGAGAACTTTGTATACTACTAGTTTGATTTTTCTCTTCCTCTCACTGATCTTTACTCTCTTTCTCTCCTCATTTGTTTCCTCTGTGGCAAGGTACCCTATTCCACCTTAAGGTTTTTCAAGTGGCCATAAAGATTTTAGTTCCTAGTGGACTCATATTTCCTCAAGGTCAAAACAAGCAATCATTTAAAGTCAGATGAGACAGGGGGTTAACTAGCATACCATTACCAGAGGTCTGAGTCACTAATGAATGGAAAATACAGGGTGTTAAAGCAAGAGAGGAAGGGTTATCCTCACCAAAGAAAAGGAACAGACTAGGACTACAGATGGGCAAGCCTGTGTTTAGGTGCAGATAATGACTAGGAAGACAAAAACTTTTCCATTTAGGTCAATGACTGGAAGATGGGGATGTGAGCCTGTTTCTGAAGACAGGTTTGAGAAGAAGACCTCTATTTTCCTTAGAGAATAACAAGTTAACAGTCTTCACCTGCTCTGACTGCTATAACACAATGTCATAGACTGGGGTGGCTTAAACAACAGATATTTATTTCTCGCAGTTCTGGAGGCTGGGAAGTCCTAGGTCAGGGAACCTGTGTGGCTAGGGGCTGGTGATGACTCTCTTCCTGGCTTGCAGATGGCTGCCTTCTTGCTGTGTCCTCACATGGCAGAAAGAGAGAGAGAAAATTCACCCTCATGACCTCATCTAACCCTAATTACCTTCCCGAAGCCCCACTTCTTAATACCATCACATTGGGGATTAGAGCTTCAAGCTATGCATTTTGTGGGGACACAAAAACTCAGTCCATTAATGGTCATGGTAAGAGCCTCTGGTGCTGGAGATAAGCAGGGCAGGTGTAGAGATAAAGGACAGGCTAGAAGCAGCTCTTTCCTGGGGGGGAGTCAGACCTCTGGGGTTGAAAAAACAGATGGTAACATACTTCATTTACTTCTCTTTCAAACATATATTTCTCCCCTTCTCTTTCTGTTTCTTTCCCTAATCATCTTCTCAACTGTCTCTTTCCTTCCTTTTTTTGATCATTAAATTGAAGTATAGTGGAAATATGACAAGTACGGCATTAAAGTCAGACAGGCTTGAATGTAATTCTTAGGTCTGTCACTTGTAACTTAGCTGTACAAGAGACAGCTCTTGGGCAAGAGACATTTCTTCTCTTGGCATCAGATTTTTTTTTTTTTTTTTTTTTGAGACGGAGTTTTGCTCTTGTTGCCCAGGCTGGAGCGCAATGGAGCCATCTTGGCTCACGGCAACTTCTGCCTCCTGGGGTTCAAGCGATTCTCCTGCCTCAGCCCCTGAGTAGCTGGGATTACAGGCATGTACCACCATGCCCAGCTAATTTTGTATTTTTAGTAGAGATGGGGTTTCTCCGTGTTAGTCAGGCTGGTCTGGAACTCCCGACCTCAGGTGATCCACCTGTCTCGGCCTCCCAAAGTGTTGGGATTACAGGTGTGAGCCACCGTGCCTGGCCCAGATTCTTTGCTAAAAGAAGAAAAGTATCAGTACCTATTACCTTACAGGTTACTGTGAGCATTAGAGATAAAGCCTGTAAAGTGGCTGGCAGAGTATCTGTATTGTAAGATTTTAGAAAATGATATAACAAAATTCTGCCATAATGCAATAAGTAGTGCCCCAGAAATTCAGCTGTGTAAAATGTAGGGTTGTGTTATTATGAGATTAGCTAAATGGTAAAGGTCAGCCTGTGCAACTGGCCGTCTGAAGTTCTGAGTCTATTTGATGCAAATTTCACCTACCCTGGGCTGAAGTTCGGCACCACCTAGTGGTGGCTGCTCTAACATAAAAATTGATGGGGAGAATTCTGGGGCCTGGCTGGGACTTCTGGGAGAGCAACTGTGATTACAGGAATCTCTTCGTTAACTGGTGAATGTTTTGTTGGCCTGATCCAGAGAGAATGGGCTGGGAGAATACGGGGGACCAACCCCCACCTCTCTGCTTCCAGAAATAGGATTGTCTGATTTTTCCCTGTCCAGCACCACCATGAGGGAGAGGCCTCCATGTTCCCTTCTCCTTCCTGAGAAAAGGAATCTGGTAGAGGACAAAAAGCTGCTTGTCAATCATTCTGTGTTTGAATTCAAGCTATTCTAATTTGCATCATTGCCAGGTGTGTTATTGTAGAATTTACTACTATTACAATTAATAATATGAGTTGCATTCATAACATTAAATTCAACAAGCATGTATTAAGTCCATATTGTGTGCAAAGCAAAGAGACAGGTATTGACAGGATCTCTGACTTAAAGAAAGCTTGTTACTGGTGGTTCATGCCTATAATCCCAGCACTTTGGAAGGCTGAGGTGGGCGGATCCCAACGTCAGGAGTTCAAGACCAGCCTGGCCAACACAGTGAAATCCCATCTCTGCTAAAAATAAAAAAAATTAGCCAGGCACGGTGGCATGCGCCTGTCATCCCAGCTACTCAGGAGGCTGAGACAGGAGAATCGCTTGAGCTCGGGAGGCGGAGGTTGTGGTGAGCTGAGATCGTGCCACTGCACTCTGGTCTGGGCAACAGAGTGAGGCTCCAACTCAAGGAAAAAAAGAAAAAAAAAGCTTATTACCTGGTGGGCAAAGAGGTATTTAAGTAACACTAAAACCAGGTAAGTAGTTTATTCTAATTGGAGAGATCAAGAAACATTTCAAGGAGAAGACTCAATAGTTCTGCAACTGAACAAATATCCTCCAGGATGAGCAAAGGCATGGAGGTGTAGATGAGCAGGTGGTGGTCCATACCAGGACAAAACTAGTTTGGTCAGCATATGGGGCAGATCGTTTTATGGCATTCTGAACATAACATAGGGTCCTAATACTTCTGCATTTTGGTATGGTACAAGAAAGCCACACAACGGGTCTTCTGAGTGAGAACACACAGTCAGCTACGTTTGAGACTTGAGCTCCAGCAGTGATGAGGGCAACAGGCAGCAGTATGGGGAGCAGACAGCTTTGAGGCAGGAAGTTAGAAGCCTCCTGTAACAGGTGAGAGACAGCAGGAATCTCACCTAGGCTAACTAAATTTGGAAAAGAGAAGATGGAACAAATTCCAGAAACAAGATTAGTGACATGGGGAAAGGTAGGTGGCGGGGGTGGGGTGGAGTAAAAAAAAAGTCTCTGAGGAAATTGGACTGTCTCACTGAAGTATCTGCAGCATTGACTGAGAAGAATTTGCATTTGTTCCTCCCTCTGCTTGCAACATGCTGGCCCAGAGAGCCCTCTGGTTGGCTCCTGCACTTCTCCCAGATCTTTGCTTGAATGTCATCTTATTAGTGAAGCCTTTCCTAACCTACTTTAAATTGGAGCCCATTTCTATCCACTACACTGAGTACTTTAAACCCCACTTTCTTGTTTTGTTTATTGATTGTCACAGGATTTATCACTACCTAACAGATACTACAGGCACATGGACACATACAATTTTTTTTTTTTTTAACCTGAGTCTTCTGCTGACATGTACCTTCCATGATGCAGGGACTTTTTGTTTGTTTTGTTCATTCTAATATCCTCAGTGTCAGTCCAAAATCTGGCAGAAGAAGCCTTGCACTTGATGGGCTGCATATGCCTGCACCCCAGCTCCTCCTTCTGCCCCAGGTGAGCCTCCAGGTGCCTATAAAAGTTGATATCTGCTTGGTGAGTATCCCAGTGCCTGAGTGTAAAATTGAATTACAAATTAAAAAACACTATTCAGGCTGAAAGAGAGACCACGGAAGAAAGGAAAAGGTGTTAATATTTTAGGACTTTTAAAGGCCTATTTTTCCTACTTTTTGAACAAGAGGCCCTGCATTTTCATTTTGTACTGGGCCCCACAAATTATGTTGTTGGCCTCAGTTGTCTAATAATTACATTTTGAATAAATGAACAAACTTCCCAGAAAAGATGCAAATAAAAGCTTGTTCCTGCCATTAACAGGAACTAAAAGTCCAGGTCCCTATATTTTAGAATAAAGCCTTTATGTTTGTTATTCCTATGTAATGCTTCAGTTCGAATATCATTTAATTCTCTTTTCATTTATTATATTTCTTGGATTACCTATAAGGTTGAAACTATATAGAAACTACTTCACTTGCCTGTATTATGAAAATGGAAGAAATAAGGCATAATTCTGGTCAATGATTTTTGATGCTAATTAAGAATAAAAACTCTACATTTAATGAACATTGCTCTTTTTAAGTTTATGATTTCAAAATAAATCAATAGATTTAATTTATATTATTAGCAAATTGTATATAGAAGGGTTAGCCCCCAGGGAAAAGCTTCATTTTGTTATACTTTTTTCAGAAAGATCCTCTTTGGAGGACAACTGGCCAAACTGCTTATGATTTACTTTCCTTTCTATAATAGTGCTCAAAGGGTTTGACTGAGATCACTGATAAGAGCCAAAGACTGGAATTGCTTAAGTTCTCAGCTTTCCACTTGAATGAGGTTAATTTAACAAGCATTTATTGCATTGCTACCTACCTCTATGTATCAGATACTTTGTTAAGAGCTGAGAATAAAAAGATGGAAAAAATGTGGTTCCTTCTGCCATGAACTTCAGTCTAGTGGGTGAGAAAGACATGTTAAGTTAAAATATTGCGTGAGCTTTTCCCCTTCATCTTCCCTTTTGCTTACCTGTTTCAACAATTTAGTCCTAAAGCCATTAGGGGCAGCAGAGCAAGGTAGGTGTCCATATTAGGGGGGAAGGGGAAACCATGGTGTGCCAGAACAGGGCATCAGAGCGCCAATGGAGTGAGGAGGTGCTTGTGAAGGAGGGCAGATGTGGCATCAGAACATGAGTGGGGTGAAAAAGGCATCCACATGTGGTAGTTGCCTGGTTTAAAGCTGTCCAAAGCAGGGTGATGATGGCATCTCCACAGAGAGGCAGCCTGGCATGAAGTGTCTGAGAGCCAGCAGAGTGCAGCATGTTGTGGCCCATGTGGGGATCCAAAGCCTGAGTGAGGTGAGACATGTGCGCATTCAGGGGGACATCTCTGCACAGGGATTTGGAGTGCAGGTGCCCAGGTAGAGTGAGGAGGGAATCTAGATGTGGGAGTGATCTGGCACTCAGCACAAGGGCATTAGCAGGATAAGGAGGAATCTGTGTGGGGCAGAAGCCAGCCCAGCATGGGTGCTGGAGATTGAATGGGGGATGATATGGTTTGGCTCTGTGTCCCCACCCAAATCTCATGTTGAATTGTGATCCTGAGTGTTGAAGGTGGGGCCTGGTGGGAGGTGATTGGATCATGGGGGTGGTTTCCAGTGGTTTAGCACTTTGCATCATCCCTCTAGTGCTGTCTCATGATAGAGTTTGCAAGAGACCTGGTTGTTTCAAAGTATTTAGCACCTCCTCCTTTGCTGTCTCTCTCCCTCTCCTGCCAGTCACGTAAAGATGTGCTTGCTTCCCCTTAGCCTTCCACCATGATTGTAAGTTTCCTGAGGCCTCCCCAGAAGCAGAAGTCTGTATAGCGCACAGAACCATGAGCCAATTAAACTTCTTTTCTTTATAAATTACACAGTCCCAGGATGTCTTTATAGCAGTGTAAGAATGGACTAATACATGGGAGACTGGAATCTGTACTGGGGAGGGGAGGAAAGCTGAGACCAGGAGACTGGTCACATCAAAGGAGGCTTTATTTTTGACTCCATACATTAAGGATAATGGAAACCAGGTTCATCACCTAGTTAGGTAAAGGAGTTATAAATATGGGAACAGATAAATGAACCTTGGATTCTGGATCAGAATTTTAGCCATTTATATATACTCATGGTGTTCAGTATATACACAGAGAAATAAATATACATATAAATGTATATATACATATGTTTTCCAGCTCTGTCTACAGAGAGGCCTGGGAGCAGCAATACCTCAATAGCAATGAGCACACCTAATGTCAGATTGTGGCTTCTAAATACCATTTTCCACTAAAAGAAACCAGGACTTTCTGGAGAAATTACTGAGGCATAGAAGTACAAGATGAAAGTGGAATATCTTGTGCCAGAAAGTAAAGAGGGCAGATGAGGGCAGATGTGAGATGTGGCCTCAAAGAATATAGAGACTTTTCAAAAGGACCCAGAAGCCATCTTAAACGGGCCTCTCAGATCTGGGACAATTTGAGCATCAAAATAATGATAGTAACAGATTATTTTTCAGTGAATAAAATAGGAAGGTGTCATATAAATAAGGAAATATTAAATTGAAAGTTTGATAAGGAATGGGAGGTTTACATAGTTTAATAGTACTTCCCATAAAGTACTTATTAATTGTACAAAGGAAAATAATAATTTTATATTGAAGAAAACACTACCTTATGCAATGATTAAAGCAAACATCATCAGCAATGCACAAGATGAAACTGTGCACATCCCAACAGGATGCAATGAAAAGAATATAGAATCACTTTTGCTGAAGTGAATGTCACCACTAAAGATTACATTACCTGGATATAATCATGAGGAAACACTGAACAAATCCAAATTGAAGGACATTCTAAAATCCATTATAAAATAATTATTCAAAATTATCAAGCCCATGAAAGTCAAGGAAAGACCAAGAAACTGTTCTATACTGAGGAAACTAAATGCAGTGCATGATTCTAAACTGGATTCTTTTGCTATAATTTTGCTGTAAATGGAAAAATTGCTGTAACTTGAATGGAGTCTGAGGACTAGGTGTAGTCACACATTATTGTTAATTTCTCCATTTTGATGGCTACATTTTGGTTATGCAGAAAAATGTTTTTTTAGGACATGCCCATTAAAGTATTAGCAGATAAAAGCGTGTCAAGTGGCAAATTACTCTGAAATGGTGTGAGGAAAAATATTATTTATATATACTTGTAAATACTTTTTTGTAAATTTGTGATTGTTTAAAAACAAGCATGCATATTGTGTCACAAAGCCTGAGTTTTCTTGTGCATGCAAAGGACAGCAAATGTTAATCCAAAATCCAAACAGTCCGACTTCTTTAGGATTGTCTCATAAACTGTTTGATGCACACTTGCCTACTTGTTCAACACTGACTGAGAGCCAATAACTTTATGATCAATATCATTATGACATTGTTGTCTTCCATCAATAAAGCTTTGTTTTGCTAAGTAGCTTTACTGAGATTTAATTCACATACCATAAAAATCAACGTGTTTAGAGTGGATGCACATACTTCATTGATTTTTAATACAGTCACAGAATTGTGCAACCATTATTGTCATCTAATTATAGAACATTTTCATCACTCACCACAAAGAAAAATCCCACACTCATTGGGATTATCAATCAGTTATTCCTCATTTGCACCCTATTCATCGTATTTTTACACTTGATCTTAGCCAAAAGGCCGAGAAGCGATTATTCATTGTATTTTTAAAACTTAATTCAGTTTCTACTGGTCCAAGGTGTGATGGTACATAAATATAGTTGGTAGTCAATAAATATTTGATGAATGAATCAATTGCCAACTAATTGGTATTACAGCTATTTGACTGGCATCTTTATGGTTCTTTCTCATCTGCTACTTTCCATGTTTTTATTAAAACCAAAGTGGTCCTCAAGCATCTTATTACTAAATTAAATGAAGCTTTCAGCTTCTTCAAAGTTATTTTATAAAATCCATGGTATTAATATTAACTTTATTGTGGTTTAATAGAATATAGATGATGAGCTCCTATTATATCAATGTATTTTGGAAAGTGTTGAGGTCACTTTAACACAGATAATAATCATCAGCATATCTAAACTTACAGCCTTTGCCACATGGGCAACCTACCATCATTTTCTATGAGAGACTACATAAAATTCTTCACAGGCTGGATAAATTTATTACATGACTGAGTTGAAGTCGAATATATAAAAGAAGATATTTCTTCAAATATAACCTTATGACCAAAAATCAGTAGGGGCACAGATAATGACTAACCATACAATTATTTTTTAAAAAACTATATTTTATTTTCATTGAAGTCTTGCAACAAGACTTTCTTTTCATAATCAGTTCAGTGCAGAACCCTTAAAAATGGTGAAATTATTATTTTGTGGTAGTGATGAAAAAGCGTTTGAGCCTCTTCTTTAAAGTATCTCCTTAAAGTTTTACTACTTATATGGAAATAATCATTTGTATATTTGTATTCTTCCAGATACTACTAATTCTAAATACCTGGCAATAACATGTCTCCCAAAGAACTGGATCAGTTTGACACTGAAGCTAGGTACCCTCTAGAAAGAATGATTTTTTTTTCAAACTGAAAATAGATATTTCAATTATATTTTTAGAAGTAGAATTTTGTGTATATTTTTGTCTATTTAAACTTAGCCTTATTGAGCAGAGGATATAGTAGATTTAGCTATCAGTTAAAAACCTGTTTGAAGAAAGAAATGAAAAATGCTGAAGCTAATAAGTGAAGAAACTACAGAAAAAGTTATATTTTTTCATATAACATTTTGAATATCCTTTATCAAAAGAGCTTCTAGAGTATGTATGGATAATTCATTGCTCCACAACTTTTGTTTCTGGTAAAATGCAGTCAGTGTAGAGAAAAGGCAGAACACTGATAAAATGTTACAAAAGACATTAATTTAGATATATACTGCTACACTTAACTGCATACTGCTTTAGATAAGTAAAATGGCAATATTCTCAACAGAAGATTTAGATGCTACACCTAATATATGTTGATAGTTTAGTGATTGTCCAATCTAAGAATTCATTTCAGGGGCCAGTGACACAGTGATTACAGCTATTGTAGAACTCAGATTATAGCTGAATGATACATCTAGTTCTAACAACATAAAAAGAAAATGAGTACAGTTCTTTGGACTCTGTAGCATACAAAAGAAAGGTGGACATTGTTCCACTGAAAATTCTGTAGAAGAGAATAATAGCTAACTTCAACTAGATGAGGATGAAGGATACTTGCAAATAGGCAGCAGTCCCAATGATGATAAAGTTTCATTTGCATAACCTCTGATTACTCATTTTGATTGTATATGAAATGATTGAGCACATTATCAAAACAAAATGAGATCATCTGTGAAGCAGTATGCTTGCTGAAGTCTTTGGAATAAATCTAAATGGAAATTGTACATGGGATAATTCTAAGCAAAGCAAAGTCACTCTGAGGATTGTACCAGAGAACAAAAAGTTTGGCTGTCCGGATAAGCATGAGGCTTTCTGTTACCAGAATAGGTAACAAATAGCAGAAACTCTATAACCATTTAAATTTGTTTCAGGAATGAAAGAAATTATCTGCTATTTTTAGTAAAATTCAATTACCTTGGTCAGTTGATTTTGACTTATGTCAAAAGTGAAGACTGTCCTGTTAAGAGAGTTGGAGAAGAACCTAAAAATCTAGTAGGGGTATGCCAAACTAGGGAAGGAAGGTTGGAAAGAGATGGAAGGTTGGGGGTGAAATAGACAGAGCTAAGAGAGCTGGTGAAGGAAGAGGCAAGTTGATTGGGCTGAGAATAAGTTTTGGAGTATTCTGGAATAGGTCTACGAACTCATCTATATATAAAGAGTGCCAGATATCTTAGCCTGTTGTTTTTATTAGAATAAATGACTAAATTATATATTATTATTTGCAAATATACATAATTGAAAAAACAATAAGAAAACATAAGGGAATGACTATCATAAAAGTTGGAATAGTGGTTACCTTTCAGAACACCTAGGGAGCTTCTTGGGTAGTGATTAGACAGGTGTTTGCTTACTCAGGTGTTTGTTCTAAACTGTACATATGTATTTTGTACACTCTCCTGTACACATGATATATTTCACAAATGATAATGAGAAAAAGCATAGGTAAGATGATAATAGATGTTATGGAGAAAAATAAGGCAGGAAATCTTGGTGGTTAGTATGTTGGCATGAGGAAAGGGAAAATACAATTTTAAAGGGTCTGGCTCTTCAAGGCCTCACTGAAAAGGTGATATTTGAGTAAAGACTTGAAGCAGGTGAGGAAGTAAGCTATGTGGACCTCTGGCAGAAAAGATTTTCAGCAAAAAAGAGAAGGATATTAAAAAGTCCTGAGACAGGAACATGTCATAATATATTCTTCCAAACATCACCATTGTCATTAGACAGATTCTAATTACCATTGATGGAATTTTAGTTTTTATTTATGTCTCTGACTCTTCTGGGTTATCTCATGTAAATCGTATAGAAACTGCATTGGTTTGGCAGATGGTAGAGTAGGAGAAAATGTGTTCAGTTCAAAACCCCTGAACATTTTTAATGCTAACAAGCATCTACATGAAGCTCGAAGTATGTGTAAGAAACTGAGTAAAGAAAATAGGCGCCTTTTAATTCTTTCTATTTAAGCTTATTAAAATAAAGTAGTAGAAGATAGAAAAATTAAAATAAAGTAGTAGAAGATAGAAAAAGGAGAATAAAGCTAGAAAAGCAGACGAAATATTACCTTAGGTATGGAATTTCTAAAAGCATTCTGGTCTAGATCTCTCTGACACCAATATATTCAGTTTAAAAGGTTTTTTTGTTTTTTTTTTTTTTTAAGTCAAATTACAAGTTTTTAAAGCTAAATGAGGCAGAATATTTCATTTTCCTTCCCTCTCTCTATCCTCACTCAAATTTGAATAATGCTCCTCTGGTTGGATATAAGCTTAACTGAATTATTGTTTGGATACTGTTTAGGAACAGATATTAAATCAGCTAAAATTCAATCGTAACAGAAAGGCCGTAGAGGCCTTGGGGATTTGGAGGAAAGATTTAGTATATGAACCTTTTGATATCTGAGAGGTTGCCATTTTTTCAGGGTCAGAACCTCCCTGTGGCAGTTTTGGGGAACAGAAACTGTGGGTGGAAGTTACAATGAGCAAGTCAATTCAAGGAAAGAAGGCTCTTTCAAGTAATAAGAGATTTTTTTTTTCTTTTTAAACTAACAAGGCTGCTTTGGGGGCCACCGCTGGGTAGAGGCTGGGTGCCCACTTGTCAGATTGTCCTGCTCTGGAGAGGCAGGGTAAATGACAGACCACGCAGTCTGTGATCTCAGAACTGATTTGGGAAACACATCCCAAATGTGTTTTCCCAGAACGCACAAGAAAATGTGTTTGAAAAAAATACAAGCATGGAATATTTAATGGAACAAACATATCTTTATTCTCTGGCTAACAAAACTGTTTTATACTACATTTTAAGAAAAGTCTGCTTATTCTTTGTCTCTTGTATAATTAATGCCTTTAATCCTTCTTCTGCACTATCCTTCAATCATGGTTCATTAAAAAAATAACCTCTTGGTTGTATGTTTATGTTGGATACCCTTTTCCAGAATTTAATCCTCACTTGTGCTGGAGCATTTAAACTGCTCAACTCTAATAGCAGATTTGCATTTGTTTTGACTTTTACTTCGAGGCAAAATTTTCCCATAGTTCTAGACATTTTGCCCTGGTTTAGGAAGCAGGGGGTCCTGATTAAAGTAAATGACTAAGACTGGGCAGGAGGAATGATGGGAAAATACAGAGTAGGGCAAAGAAATTTTAAAATAGGAAAAAATGACAAAAGCATTTTCCCAGTGAAATCATTAATTCTTCTGGCATATTTGCTCTGTTCTTGGAAACTCTGACCTAACAGTCCTTTGCTCTCCCAGGCAACTATCTGTGCACAACCCCCACAGTTGAACCCTTTTAGCAGTAGTGCTTGCTGCCCTGGGAGGAGCGCTGGGTGCTGTTATCACCAGCACCATCAAGCACACTATAATTTGTGCTATGTATCCCCATTTTGAAATGTGTCAGGAGATGCAGCGATTCAGGCTTTTTCATTTTTCTTGACAGCAGATTTAAATTTTTCAGACAGAGTACCAACTTTCTCAACAAGTTTTATTTTCTTTTTTCTTGAGAGCTAAATTGTTTGACTTGCTGTCGGATAAAACAAATTTTCCTATTTCTACCCTTTCTCATTTACATGGGATAAATAGTTGGGTAATAAAGAACAAAGAGCCCAATCAGAAGCTTAATCGGGCATAAAACCTGCAGGGATTTCGACAACAAAACCTGCTAACCACAGGAAGCGTTCTGCAAAGATGAATTCACTGAAACATTTAACTGAAGTTCTGTTACTTAAAGAACTGGTCAGACGCAGTTGAAAAGCAACTAAAAACGAGCGGTGTTCCCCACAGTATCCTTTATTTTATAACGTGTGAAAAATAGATACTGATAACACAACATCATAAAAAATGGCCACTCGAGAATGGATTTCATAATACGTTATTTCTAGGAATGAAAGAACTTTGAAGATCACAATGCTCCTGACAGGGATACAAGTTCATGTGCAGGTTATTACTGGCAATAGGGAAACTGCCCCAGCTGCCGCCCTTTGCCACAGTTAGGAAGGCTTCTGACAGCCCTCTCACAGGAGGTTGCTTATAGATTATGTAGGTCTAGTTGATGATTTGTTTTACTGCCTGCCATTCTAACACTGCCAGATGCATTAAGTCTCCTGTCACTTTCCAGAGACTGGTTTTCTGCCCAGTAGACACTGGTACCATTTTGGTGGGGACAATTTTCATTCTTGTAATTAGCTGTGGGCACTACTAATTGCTTTACTAATTACCTGCTTGAGAATGCCAATTATCTCCTTGCCCCCACAAAAGCATATGCAATTGGCTAATTAGACCTTCAAGTAGGCAACTAGAAATATAATTAGCCATTTGAGAGAACAATTCGTTGTACCATCAATTTTGCAGCCATGAAGGAGGGAAGCTTTGGTTTAATCTGTAATTTATGATGTGAAATGAAAACTGAACAGAACGTTGAGGCTTTATAAAGAAATATGAATGTTTACAGAGGGGGCAAATCAGAAATACACTATTTAGATAGGAAAAGATGTGCCTCGTTTTAAAAGACATCACTGAAATAGTCTCCCAATTTAAAAATCTATTCTATGGGGAAGTTCAGAATTAATTTGACAGGTTAAGTATTTCACTTAAGAACAAAGTGGAGGAATGTTACTCGAAACCCAGTATCAACTCAGAGGATGCGCTTTCTGCATAGAACTACTGAGAAACATAACTACTACATATAAATCCAGCAGCCTATTACATTTTTGTTGGGAGCATGGCATATCTCATATTTTCCAAGGGAAAATGTTACATACCTATATTATTTTCCTGAGGCTACTGTAACAGATTACACAAATTTGGTGGCTTAAAGCAACAGAAATGGATTTTCTCACAATTTTGGAGGCCAGTGATTAGAAATCAGTTTGTGTCTAAACTGCTCAAATCTCTGCATCTACTATCATATTGCCTTTTTCTTTTCTGTCTGTTTTCAAATCTTCCCCTAACTCTTCTTCATAAGGACACTGGTGATTGCATTGAGGGTTTATGTAATAATCCAGGGTAATCTTCCATCTCAAGGTCCTTAACCTAATCACATGTGCAAAGATTCTTTTACCAAGTAAGATAATATTCACAGGTCCCAGGGATTAGGACATGATATCTTTTGGGGCAAATGGGGGTGCTGAAGAGGATTTTTTTAGCCAACAACAAACCCAAATGAAACAGGAGCTTGGGTCATATTTTCAAAATAAACTTCAAGAAATAACACTCCAATACAGTTAATAAGTAGTGGGACATGAAGTTTCTGAATACAATATCCCTAGTATGTGGATTACTATGAAGGTAAGACAAGTAAAATCTTACAAGTATATGATGAGAAAAAAGCCTGCACAAAAACCAAAAGGATATTGTTTCATAAGTTTCAAAATGATAAAATAGACATATCTTCTAACAGCCAAGTAACTAAAGAATAGTATTCCTGGAATTAGCTTCATCAAGTGAAAATAATTAAAGCTATGAGTATCAGGCTTAGTGGCCCGAATGGGTAAAGCCTGGCTATGTATTGATGTTGCAAATCTCTACTCTCAAGAGCTTAGAAAGTACAATGAATTTACAGTCTTAGATATCATTCTCTTCTTAAAGAATGACCTTCAATCACAAACAAGGTACAAGACTATTGAATACAAAGATGCTTCCAAAATCACTAGCAGCTTACACATTGACTTTGCCATTGATTGATGTGTTAAAGTAACAAATCCTAGGCTGGGTAACCATGGCAGACCATGTATTAAATATCAATTCACAGAATCAGTTAAAGAACTTTTGATATTTTCAACTTAAGCATGTAATTAACTATGAATAAAAACAAACATTATTATTTAACCACAGTTAGTAGCAGGCAGACATATTAATCCAATAACTTAAATACAATGTTTTACTGTTTCTGACATAAAACAAAATGGCAAAAACATAATGTTTAGATTTCTGTGGGTGTTGCCGCAGTCTGACATAGTAAAAGTTTAACATATAAGAAACACATTTGGAAAAGAAATAGAATGCAGATAGTAGGTCAAATAAATAAACTATCACCATAGCAACTTAATATTAGTGTCTTGTCACCAAAAAGAGAAGATGAGGAAGAATTAGAGGTCTATAAGACCTCAGACTGGGTTGAATAGTGTCCCCTTTAAAATTCTTGTCCATCTAGAACTTCAGAATGTGACCTCACTTGGAAATATAGTCTTTGCAGATATAATTCATTAAGATGAGGTTCAATTGTGTTAGGATGAGCCTTAAATCCAATGACTTACATCTTTGTAAGAAGGCCATATGAAGACACATAAGGAGGAAGAGGAAGCGCATGTGATGATGAAGGCAGAGATGGGAGTGATATAACTACAAGCCAAAGAATGCTAGGATTGCCAGGAACCACCCAAAGGTAGAAAGACGCAGTGATTCTTCCCTAGAGCCTTCCAAGGAAGCATGGCTGACACCTACATTTCACACTTCTGGCCTCCAGAATAGTGAAACCACACATTTCTGTTGGTATAAGCCACGTAGTCTGTGGTAATTGGTTATGGCAGCCCTAGGAAACTAACACACATTTTGGTATCAAGTAAGGGGTAATAATACCTTAAAAAAATCTGCAAATGGCTTTGGAATTTGGAATTGGGTAATGGGTGGAGGCTAGAAAAATTATGAAGCACATGACTGGAAAAGCCTTGATAACTTAAAAAGAATATTAGTAGAAATAGAAATGTTAAAAGTGATTTTGGTGAGGGTTCAAAAAGGAATGAGGGAAGCTGTAGAGAAAGCTTCTATGAGCTTAAAGAATACATATATATATATATATAGTCATGAACAGAACGTTTCTAGAAATAAGAACATTAGAGGTGCCTCTGATGAGGTCTCATATAAAATGAAGAACATATTATGGGAAACTGGAGGAAAGTCAGTACTTGTTACAAAGAAATGAGTTGTGTTCAACTCAATTGTGTTGTGTGGAAGGTGAAACATGTAAAGGATGAATTTGGATACTCAGCTGAGGAGATTTTGAAGCAAAGTATGAGAAGTCTGGCCTGCTTTCATCTTGTTGCTTATAGTAAAATGCGAGAGGGAAGAGGTAAATTGAGGCACAAACTGTTAAGCAAAACCAAAAAAGCACTTTATAATTTGGGAAATTCTCAGTGTATTTGGATAGCAAAAGATGAGAAAACATGCTCTGGAGAGAATGTGAAGGCTGTAGCTGGATGTTTTGTTGAAGAGATTAGGTATGTGGTTAACAGATCTAATAACCAATCTCAGCAGAAGCCAGCAATAGACATGAGGTCATCTAGAAAAGATCTGTGGAGGACCTTCTTGCGTAATGGCATAGATTCCCATGAATTGCATGAGCAACCAACACGGTGTTTGAGAATTTTATACCAACAAGCACTGCTAGGCTTGGACTGAAAGGGACACAGATGAGAGAAAACGGAGGAGGAATGACTCTAAGGGTGGAGCCACGGATGAAGAGGCCATACAGGGTGGGGATGCCCCAACAAGGGCCCACAAGATAGAATATCGTAAGAGAGGATTATTCCCAAGCCTTGAAACCTGATGGAACTTTCTCTGCTTGGTTTCAGATTTGCTTGGAACCAGTGATCTCTTTATTCCTTTCATTTTCTCCCTTTTGGAATGGGAATGTCTAAATCTATGCCTCTCTCACCATTGTATTTTGAAAGCAGATACTTTGTTTTCTAGTTTCACATATCCACCGATGGAGAGGGGTTTTGCCCCAGGATAGATCATATTCACAGTCTTACCTATACCTGATTTAGATGATGAGATTTGGGACTTTTTGAATTTTTAGATGAGAATTTGGATTTAGATTTAGTGCTGGAATGGGTTAAGACTTTGGGAGATGTTGAAATGGGGCAAATGTATTCTGCACATGAAATAGAACTTAACTTGGGGGAACCAGAGGTTGAATAGTGTGCCTCCAAATTTCATGCCCACCCATAATGTGACCTTACTTGGAAAGAGGTCCTTTGCAAATATAATTAGTTAAAATGAGGTCATACCAGATGAGGGTGGGCCTAATCCAATGACTGCTATCTTTATACGAAGGCTGTGTGAAAACACACAGGGAAGAAGGCCATGCGAGGACTGATGTAGAAACTGCAACTGTAAGCTAGGGAACACCAAGGATGCCCAGAAACCACCACCAGCTAAGACAGAAGCATGGGATAGTTTCTCCCTCAGAGCCTCCAAAAGAAACCAACCCTGTTGACATCTTGATTTTGGCTTCCAGGACTGAGACAGGACACATTTTTATTGTTTAAAGTCACCAAGTTTATGCCAATCTGTTATGGCAGTTCTAGAAAACTAACACAGAATCCGCCTTGCAAATGATACACATCTAACTCATTTGTTTTACCTGTGGAAATATTTTTGGATTCTACTACTACTCCATGAACCTTGGGCATACCTGTATCATGGGAATTATCATTTTTTATTGACATTATGTCTTAATATGTGATTCCCCCCACGATAGTTTATGGATTTGAAGGCAAGACTCATGTCTTTTCCTATGTATCCACAGCATCTAGGACTATGCCTGGCATACAAAATAAATCTTAATCCTAAGAGCCAATAAGCCCTGCGTGTAGTGATTATATAGTCTCTTTGAAGTTTTACAACACTCTATAAGGCATATTATTCCAATTTTACAGAAAAGAAAAGTAACATTCAGAAAATTTAATCTCTTGTTTTAGTTCACAAAACAAGAGATAAAGCTAGGTCTTCAACGCAGTTCTGACTCAGAATCTTTTTTTTTTTTTTTTTTTGAGATGGAGTCTCACTCTGTCACCAGACTGCAGAGTGGCACAATCTCCGCTCACTGCAACTTCAGCCTCCCGGGTTCAAGTGATTCTCCTGTCTCAACCTCCCAAGTAGCTGGGACTACAGGCGCCCACCACCACGCTCGGCTAATTTTTGTACTTTTAGTAGAGACGGGGTTTCACCATGTTGGCCAGGATGGTCTCAATCTCTTGACCTCGTGATCTGCCTGCCTCGGCCTCCCAAAGTGCTGGGATTACAGGCATAAGCCACTGTGCCCGGCCCCAAATCACTTTATACTTCTTTCTCCTTACTATCTGAGCTAAAGAATTCCCGCCGATCTCCTGTAATTCACTTATAAGAATCAGAGAAAGAGTAACTACTCTATGAGCCTAAATGACATTATATTTGAATGTGAAAACCCAAAGGTTATCTCAATAATATCTTAAATGTGTAGGTACTTTGCAATTTATACATATTTTAACATTTATTATCATGCTTAATAGTCACAGTAAGCTCTTAGGCATTATTGTTCTATTTTTCCAAATGAACCTGCTGAGGTGAATGGAAGTTAAATGACATGTTCATAGTTATTTAGCTAGTAAGTCTAAGGGACTTGAACCTCTACTTCCATCTCCAAAATTGAACTCTTTTTATTTGATCATGACAGAGGCCCATATGTTTATGGATTTTTATCAGTCTAATTTAGAACTTTAAAAGCATTTTTTGTCTCTTTACTACAGGCCCTTAATACACACTTAAATGTGTGTGTGTGTGTGTTTGGCATCATATAGACAAATATGAATCCATAGCCTCTAGTTTTTCATCCTGTTCATAAACTATTGAGAGGGGCTAACAATTCACCATCACCTCTGCAGTGCTATTAGACTTTAGATGTCCACAATACATTATATTCATTGTCTGCTTTTAGAAAAAAATTAATCCATGCTGAATAATACTGACCAGATCACCAAGCACTTTTAATATCCTTAAATGAAGTATTTAAGATTTGAAGACATTGTTTAAAAGAGGCTGAGTCATGTGTACTGATTAATAAAAATGCCCCTAACAAATATACTTGATCAATAAACATGACAACGCTCTCCAGAATCTTTCGTAACTGTCCTGTCCGTTTAAAAAGTATTATGTGGCAAAACGATTTGCCCCAAGAGTAAGCTCCTAGAAACCCTTTTATATAGTTATCATCTTATCTTTTATGACTGCTGCTATGTTAAAAGTCACCATTCAAGACATTTCACTGCCAAGGGTTATTATTAAGTTACAGATTGAAACTCTGAAGGTCAGAGAGGTAAAATGACTTTCCTAAAAGATCCAACAGAGTGACCAATAGAATCAAGAACATGACAGACTCCCAGTTTCAGCTTCTCAGCCCTTTTCTCTTTTCAGAGCACTGAAGAGTCATGCTGTAGGATAGGCACAGCTGCTTTACAGGTGGCCTACTACGGCCAGGTGAATGAAATCAGCCACTTAATAATCAATTAGATGATGTGAGGCGGTTTAACAAAATGAGGAGGCTTAACAATTACCAAAATGTCAAGTTGTGATTACATCAACCTTTTTTCTTTTCATCATAATTATTTAACAGAAACTACAATCAACATTAGGGATAAAATAATGTTAATTGAATGTAAAAGTTCAATTTCATTTTGCCCTGTTTATTTCTTTAAAAACAGATTTTGCTGTGCCTGCTGTTAGTTTCTAAGGAGCTTGGTTAAATAAACCATAAAGTTGAGGTGGTTAAGGTTTGAAGCAGTTAAGAAAAGCTAAAGATCTTACCTGCTTCAGATTGAAGAATGTTTACTGGTTCAAGAACATCTGGACTCTGTGGCATATGGCCTCCTTACATACCACTTTATATGAGTTAAAACAGTGTAAAGACACTTAAACTGAGACATTTGCAGTCTTCCCATTTTCAAAAGCACAGTGATATTAACTCTTTCTTTAATCCTTTCTTGGGTTCATGGGTCATCATTTGGAACAAATATCCTAAATTATCTAAATACATCCATGGAGCTACAGGAATTACCATTCAGGGCAAAAAGCGAAGAGAATAAAAAACATGGTGGATAAGAGTTGATACTATATAACAGCTGACCATAATTACCCAATCTGGCTGATTTCAGCCAGTGGAGAAAGATTACTTTTCTTTAAATGGATGGGTTATTATTGAAATATAGCTTATATGGAAAACTGTAAAAATATTAAATGTATAGCTTGGTGAATTTTTATGAAGGGAACAGACCTACATAACTGTTACCCATATTAAAGGAGAAAAATAAAAGATTTTCATCATCCCAGAAACTTGCCTTATTCCCTCTTCCAGGCACTTGCCCCACATTCCCCAGGGTAACCACTATGCTAGCTTGTATTATCATAGATTAGTCTTTCCTGTTACTGAATTTGATATAAGTAGGATACTCTTTTAGTGTCTGGCTTCTTTCGTTCAACATTATGTTTGTGGGATTCGCCAATATGGTTGCATATAGTTGTGATTTGTTCACTTCAGCATTCCATTATGTGACTATACTAAAATATATTTTTCCTAATCTTGATTGACTTTTGACTGTCATACAGAGTGCTGCCAGAAACCATCTCGTACATGGTTTTTTTTTTTTTTTTTTTTTTTGGGTGAGCACTTGTACTCATTTCTGTTAGGCTTATATCTAGGAGAATTGCTTGGTCATAGAGTATGTATATGTTTAGCTTTAGAATATACGACCAAATTGTTTCTCCAAATGGTTGTACCAATGGATATTCCCAAAAGTAATGTGTGAGATTTATGGTTGTTTCATATCCTTGCTAGGATTTGGTGATGCCTGTCTTTACTTTTAGCCATTCTTGTGGATATGTAATGACATTGCCTTGTGGTTTCAATTTGTTTTTCTCTGATGACTAAACGAAGTCGAGTACCTTTATATATGCTCATTGGCTATTTGCAGATCCTCTGGCGAAGTGTCTCCTCAAGTATATTGCCATTTCTCTATCGAGTTGACTGTGCCTTTTAAAAATTGATTTGGAGTTTACATAAATAGATGTATATGAGAACTCGCATACATATTCCCTCTTCCGGTCTCCCTCCACTTTTCTGAAGCGGAAGTCTCGCACTGTAGCCGCCACAGCTGGGAATGTGCTGGGTCTCACCTGAAGCCAGTACATCTGAGTCTCACTCAAAGCCCGCAGCATTCTACCCAAAGCCCACAGCATCACTGCTGGTTTTTAAGGGCCCAAAGACTCTTTAGTCAGCAGGTGATGAATCTTGCCTGGCCTGGGTCCTTCCTTTCAAGGCCAGCAGGTTCCCTTCTGGCCCAGGATATATCTAGAAATGTCATCCAGGAGCTAGGGCCTGAAAAGGTGGCCTCATGACTCTGACCAATGCCCTACCCTACTGTTGCTGAGCTGGTAACCAAGGTGCAAGACAAAGTCCTCTTTACTCTTCCCTCTCCTCTCTTCAAACAGAAAGGAATCACTTTCATTGCCATGAGCTGTGCAGCCTGGGGTTTGGGGAGGGATGGCACAAGCGCTTCCTCAGCAGCCCCGACTAGTGCCTCACTAGGTCCTGTGCCCTCAGCCAAGGTCTACTGGCCCAGCACAGCACTAGGACTTGCCTAGGAATTGCCGTCCTCGTGGCCTAGACTATGTTTCAAGTTTGTTGGAACCCCAGAGCACTTCAGCCTGTGGTGTTGAGGCTTGCTAATACTCAAGTTCTGACCACTGGAACAGGTGATTCCCCTCTGGCTAGGGCTGATCTAAATGCTCCCTCTGTGGGTGCTGGTTTTTCTGCATCCTGTGACAGAGCAGCACTGAGTTCAATCACTGCGCTCTCCTTCTCCCCATTAAACAGATTCTCCATGCATGTGGCTGCTGATGAAGGAGGAGTGGCAGTGGCAATTTAAGACTGTATTTCCTACTCTCTTCAGTGCCTCTTTCAGCAATATGAAGTTAAAACCAGCAAACGTGATTGCTCACCTGATTTCTGGTACTTAAAAGGGTGCTCTTCTTGTGTGTAGAAAGTTGTTAAATTTGGTGTTCCTGCAGTAGGGATGATCAATGGCCATCTTGCTTTGCCCCTTTCAAAGAATCATTTTTCCAGGACATATCATGTGTGTATAAGACAATGTGTTTCATACTAGTTTTATAGACTACATTGGCATTTTCTAAATGTTTTATACCAACCCTCGAGGAAGGCTAAGGCAGAACATTACCTTGTAAATCATTGAGCGTATTTCCTGTAAAAGCTAAGTTCTAATGTATTCAGTGTAATCTATTTTCTGATATTTATGGTTATTTAGACACAAATAATTAAGTTGTAGTGATAGAATGTAGAAAAAATAAAAAAGGATATATGCACAATCCTCCTAATATTTAGCTTTTAAGTGCCAATTATCTCAATTGTATTTTTGGCAGGAGCCTAAAGGAAGGAAATTCAATATGGAAATTTCTGGTAGGTGCCCTTCATTGTGTATATTGAGTATTGTTTGGCTTAAGATCCACTCGCTTTAGAGACCAGATATGTGAGTGACATTGTAGATACTCAATTATAAATATTAACTCTTTCAGAGCTAGAGGCATTCCACTAGCCTTAATTACCACCTCTAAACAGAGAACTCGCTGACCTAGAGCGCTGTCCTAACTTCTCAGCTGACTTACATCCACTATCACATTGAGAATGTTGGACATTATCAATTGGCCAGCCAACCACAACTCACATGTATAAAACTGAACTCATTCCCAAATTTGCTTTTATCTTCCTGATTTCCATTTCTGTTAGAAGCACCATCAAACTCCCAGGTGCTAAGCTTGAATTTCTGAAGCTTCTTTAAGTGCTTCTACTTCCATGCAATGGCCTACCAGGTGGGGGACACTGGGAGCAATCTGCCCTGGGTGCAGGCAGCAAAAGGAACATTGTTTCCAGGGAATTTAAGAACAATAATATAACTAAAAACTTGTCAATTCTAAGCAATGTCAATATCTTACTGAACCCCACTTTGGTACACTCTGCTCTCCTGTTGCTCTTGATACTGAATTGGTTGCAAGGTTATATCCTTTTTTTAAAATTTTTTTTATTTTTTATTTTATTTATTTATTTATTTATTTATTTATTTATTATTATAATACTTTAAGTTCTAGGGTACATGTACATAACGTGCAGGTTTGTTACATATGTATACTTGTGCCATGTTGCTGTGCTGCACCCATTAACTCGTCAGCACCCATCAACTCGTCATTTACATCAGGTATAACTCCCAATGCAATCCCTCCCCCCTCCCCCCTCCCCATGACAGGCCCCGGTGTGTGATGTTCCCCTTCCCGAGTCCAAGTGATCTCATTGTTCAGTTCCCACCTATGAGTGAGAACATGCGGTGTTTGGTTTTCTGTTCTTGTGAGAGTTTGCTAAGAATGATGGTTTCCAGCTCCTCTGAAATAGCTCCTTGTATGTCCTTGGTTCAGGTCCTCATTGCCTTGAGGTCATTTTGCCTCTAGATTCTTCCTCCAGTTCCTCCTACACAAGCTACCAGACTAACACCAAACAAAAAAAAAACAAAAAAGCTCTCAACTTTTCATTCCTCAGGTCATAATCTTTTAATGGCTTCCTGTTGCCAGCAGAATAAAGCCCAAGACACTCAGCATGGTATTCAAGGCCTAGGTGATCTGGCCCAATTTTCCTTTCAATCATCCTCTCCATACAGTCTGCACTGTAGCTGGAAAGAATCACATATTCGATGTAATGCCTAAGATTTAGTTTCATTCACTGGATCATTCTTATCCCTTTCCTTACTCTTTTACTGTATCTCTGTTCACAATCTACTCATTCCTCTTTAAAGACCAACTCAGTGCTACCTCCTGCATAAATACTTATCCTCCTTTATACAACTATAAGAAAACTCTTCTCTGAATTCACTTTGCATTTTATCTGGTCTTTTAAAATGACATTTGACATTTTATACTTTGTATATTACAGTTTTTTTTTCCTTACCTCTTCTAATAGGCCATAAACTTCAACTAGCCCAGCATACTCTTGTCATCTAGTAGATAGCTCTTGTTATTGTCACTCTTAAACCTCTTGAAGTTAGGGTCAAATTTCATTCATAGTAACCCTCAGCACCTATCTCAATGCTTTATATGAACCAGACAATAAACAAGCACCTCTTGAAAGGAAGAAAGGTTATAATATTCAGCTACAATTTCTAGCTGACTGTGGCTCAAACTTCTGTTTTTATTCTTCCCTCTCTCCACAATTCTCAAAGAAAGTCCTGCCTCTGAACATTATTCTTTATTCAATTGGATTTTGTCTTCCATCAAAACCACACGTTCCCAATAAGTTTCTTTCATGTTCGAAAGGGCTTAAATAGGCAGTGAAACTCCCAAAATTTTCATTTCAAGGCCATAATGATTTTTTTCATCCTCTGAACTCTCAGCTCATATTATCTATATTATTCACTTGATTCTTAATCATTTACTTCTTTGTTACGTTTAATATTTTTAACTCATGCATTGTTCCTTTTTTCCCCAAGGGTTGCATATTTCTTCCTAACCACACTGAGAGTCTTTTGTGGGTGAGGGCCTTGTGTTAAGCAGCTCAATTTTCCCTCCCACAGCATCTAGCACAGGGCCAGTTTTTGTTAAATGAACTGTTTATTTGAAAACAATATATTCAGTTAGAATTGTATGCTGGATATCTTCTTTCTTGTGTTAAACTAGAGTTAAATTTAAATTTAGTAAAACTCATCTTAAAATACATCTAATATCATGGAATTTGGGTCAATTAATTTTTCTTAGTGCCACAGGATTATTACTGAATTTCAAGATCTACTATAGGAAATATACTATTTGCTTAGCAAGACTTTACATTTCTTGATATAACCAAGTCAAAATTGGTATACTAAAATTAATATTTTAGAAGAATTTTTCAAGAAAATGAAGCTGTATGAATATTTCATTTGGTTACTAGTAAATATAAAACTAGTAACAATTTTAAAAACCTTGCACTTTTTGAATGTTTACTAGGTGTCAAACACCTCACATCTTTGTTTTTCGCAAAATTTCATAAAGAAAATGTTCAAGCATGCAAAAACGTAGAATTGTATATTAACTACCATATGCCTGTCACCTCAATTCTACAATTCTTAATATTTTGCTATATTTGCTCTATCACAGCCTCATCACAGATCAGTTTGTTCCTTTATTAATCCACCTTTTCTTTTGAGACAAGCACATTTCATCCTTAAAACCTTCAGCATGTATTACAATTAATGTTTATGCTTATCTGTACTGAGAAGAACTCCTGGCCTCAAGTGATCTGCCCGCCTCAGCCTCCCAAAGTGCTGGGATTACAGGCATGAGCCACTGTGCCTGGCCCTTCTCATGCACTCTTAAGATGCTAACCACTGCTGCAAACGGCGGCAATCAATCCCAGAATTCCCAATACAACTGAATCTAATTTGAGTAGGGCTTGGAGGTGTGGCTCATCTCTCAAGATCTTTTCCAAGATATTCCTAGGCCTAGAATGGTGGTGCTGGCTGTCAGCTGTCAGCTCATCAAGGGCTGTCAGCAGGGACATTGGTTCCTTTCCACATGGGTCTCTTCAAACATGAGCTTCCTTACAGCATGATAGCTTAGTTTCAAGAATGAATATTACAAGAGACAGGAGGGGAATCTGCCATTGTCTTCAAGCCTGGACCCCAAAACTGATAAACTTCACTTCCACTATATTCTATTAGTCAGACAGTCAGATCCCACCCAGATTCAAGAGGAAGAGACCTAGACCCCACCTCTTAACAGAAGAAGTGTCAAAGAATCTGAAACCACCTTTAATCTGCCAAAAGAGGTAAGATTATCTAGCAACTGTACATTATTATGAAAGGTTCTTTATTCTTCATCAGGTCACATTTTTCCAGGGAGGCCAAATGGCACTTGGTAGTGGCATATACTATGTAGCTACAGATTCTCCATGTCCAGATTAACATATGCTTTACATACTTTGGAGAAGATCCTAGCGACTGATTTTGGTACTGATAATATACCACTTATCCCTGAACTATCTCATTTATTTTAAATATGTATCATCTTCCATTTGTGATTAAGCTTGATACCTGCCTAGATTACAAACTAATTGGCTATGTCATCAAGAAAGCAGACAGCCTATAACAGTGTTACCTCTTGTATAATGGAGCTGCTTTAATAAAAGAGTATTTAACTTTTCTGTAAATTCATTTTCTCCTTTTTTTTTTTTTTTTTGAGATGGAGTTTCATTCTCGTTGCCCAGGCTGGAGTGCCATGGCATGATCGCGGCTCACTGCAACCTCCATCTCCCGGGTTAAAGCAATTCTCCTGCCTTAGCCTCCTGAGTAGCTGGGATTACAGGTGCATGCCACCATGCCTGGCTAATTTTTGCATTTTTTTTTAGTAGAGTCAGGATTTCACCATGTTGGCCAGGCTGGTCTTGAACCCCTAACTCTGTGATCTGCCCAGCTCAGCCTCCCAAAGTGCTGGGATTACAGGTATGAGCCACCGCGCCTGGCCCATTTTCTCCTTCTTAAACACTTATCGTACCTTAAATAAAATTGTGCTTTTAAAAAATTATTGCACTGACTCCTTAAGATATATTACATATTTTGAAGTCCATACAGGATATTTGTCTTTTTAAGTTCAAATATTACAACTTTTGCTATAGAGCTTTGGTTTCATGTTAATTTTGTTATATTGGGTAATAACTGGAAGGCTTTAAATCTTATAAAGATTCAATTCAGAAGAATAACCCAATATTTTATAATTGAAGGAAAAATGTTGTTTCTTGAAGTCAAAGTAATCTATTAAGAAAGAAAGCTTTGTATACAATAAACTGAGGTTTGAAAATGAATACTATTTTACTTAGGTGTTTTCTATAAGTAAGATGAAAGGATAATACTGTTCTAAAAAATCCGGCCAAGTATTGCAAAGCTGATTCAACATATTTTAACTTAAGTATTGAAATTCAATGCCAGTAAACTGACAAGCTAAAGCTGTATGTTTTAGAAGGGATCATTCGGGGGTAAACATTTCAGAAGTATGCAGTGAGAATTACATTGGACAGAATGCAGTTACTCAAAATATATTACTTTTAAAATAAGTTTTTTAATGAACAACTCATGAAAAGCAGGATTTATTATTATTTTCTAAAGTATAATCTTAAAAATTAACAGCTGATCATTCAGAACCTCAATGGTATTCATTTCTTAGCTAACGTCTTATGACTATTAGTCAATGTTACAATAGCCATTCTTTTATTTAACTTCCTTTGATGCCTGTGGGATGGTGGTGGGAAGAAGAAAAGATAGCTTTTCATTAAATAAAAAAAAAAAAAATGACTTCATTTACTCCAAATATAACTGAGTGAAATATTAGCAAGAAGTGTTATCAGTGCTACCTGATCTTGAAAAAAAAAGTATGAGAAAATATTCTGTCAGTGGTAGGAATTATGTGATACCGATTATAGTGCTGTGTGGACAAAAGATGAAGAGGGAGATTTTAATAGAGAATACGTATCTTATTGTTGGACTGTACTAAAGTTGAAATATATGCTAAGAGAAAATAAATCTTGGCTTAAACCACAGCATACTCAAGATTGAATTGGAATATAAAAACCTCTTCTACCCAGAAGTGTTTTTTATAGTTTAGGTGACCAAGACTCTTATAGGCTTAATTACCCTATTATATGGGCCCTTAAAGCACCTTGACCAAAGCTACCCCTAGCTTTCATTAATCTTTTTTTTTTTTTTTTTTTTTTTTTTTTTTTTTTTTTTTTTTTTTNGTCTTGCTCTTGTGCCCAGAATGGAGTGCAGTGGTGTGATCTCAGCTCACTGCAACTTTCAAGGCCCGGGTTTAAGCTTCTCCTGCCTCAGCCTCTTGAGTAGCTGGGATTACAGGTGCCTGCCATCATGCCTGGCTAATTTTTGTACTTTTAGTAGAGACGGGGTTTTGTTACATTGGCCAGGTTGGTCTCAAACTCCTGACCTCAGGTGATCTGCCCGCCTCAGCCTCCCAAAGTGAATCTACCTTTAGTGTTTGGCATAACCAGGTATTATCCACACTCATCCTAACTCCAAACCCTGGATGGGGAAATTATTGGTTATTCTAGGATGAGTGCTGGTTTGGGGTGTCTGTTAGAGATCAGTCTTTGGCTATTTTCAGCTAGACGGTTCATGAGTTAGGAATAGAAAGTGAGGATTAGGCTCTTGAACCTCAGGGTTAAGGGACAGGGGACGAGGTCCAAATCTGAAATGATAATGTGGAACCTCATAAATCCTACACCTTCCCATAGAAGATCACGCGAAAAGGGAGGCATACAGGAAAAAATAGTTAAATTTAATGATTCGCAAAGCCTCTAATTAACCCAAAAAGAATTTGGGTTTGAATTTCCGGTATTAATATTAGTGTTGACCATTTACAAGCCAAAATATTTAGGTAATCTGTAAGGAAACACTTGCGTTAACTAAGTTTGGAATTCACTCAGTCCACTACTATCAAATAAAATGAAGGCTGATTTCATGAGCATGTGATCTGTACAGGTGCAGGGGTCCCCAGTCTTAGAAGGGCTATAAGCTTGGCTGAACGCTCTGCTGAAATTCTTAATAATTTGTTTAACAAGTGGCTCCTACTTACATTTTGTACCATAGATAACACAGCCACACCTGAATAAGATCCACTGTGACTGGGCTATATCTTATATGTTACTAGTGAGACAGAAAATAAATAAATATTAAGCAAAAATGAGGTGTTGGCTAGCATAAGCTGTATAGTAATCTTTTTAAACACCTTATTTTCCTGAGGCCTGATCTTCCCAAAGCAATTTTCTTGTGCTCCCTTTGTAGTCCAGATAGGAAATAACTTCATGTAGGAAGATTTTTACTCCTCTGGGCGTATGAATTTTAAGGGCAACTGAGGAATGAACTCAATGAAGAAATCTAAAAGGAATGAATTGCTAATGGTAGATATTTAGGAGAAAGTTTTTGGGAATGGATTTTTTGCCACTTTTCTTTTTATATACAATGTGCACTTCCCTTCAATATTTGAGCTGACAGCTGTTAAAAAGAGCCATTCTCCCTGCTCTTGCTCCCTACTGCAATTTCATTTCTCATAGCAAAGTCCCTCTTTTTCTGCTTCCCTAGTAGTTTTCTTCACTAAAATTTCTCTAATGTTCTTTGTATAAAGAGGGTAGCAAGAAAACACCTCCCCGGTCAAATATCAGTTGAAACCGCCTATTGGCTGTGGTTGATTTTTACCTCAGTCAGTAGCCACAATTTCCAAGACAATTTCCCTCCATGCTCTTTTATACCACCCCCAAATTTCTCTGCTCACAGCATTATGAATCTCAATACAGCTGAATCATGCAGGTCTGATTTAGCCTGCAAAAATGTCAGTCAAAGCAAGCAAGATGTACTCTTTGGCCTTGAGTGCTCTAAGCTGCTATGAATCACAGGTTTAGTTTTTGCCAAATGAAAAGCAATTTCACTTGCAAAAAATATCTGTAGGGATACTTACAGCTTTTAGCTTATAGGGAAAATGTACTTAAATTGTCCAGGGAAAAGGAGTTTGTGTAATACACATACACACACACACAGAGTATATATTTTGTATATTTATACAGTATATATACAGAATATTGAATATATATTCAATCTTTTATGAAACCAGATAAAAGCTAGCATTTACTGCATTTGCTTTTAATTAAATCTTTTTCATTTTTGAGCTTCATCTAATAGGTGTTAACCATTAGACTAATAAATTGCTTCTTCAGATGGACCATGTCAATGAGTTGATACCTAATAAAGTTCACGTTTTCGTAAGGGAACACTTCAGTGAGACTTGTTAATCGAGAATTTTGTAATTAGTTGCCAAAATATTAAGCAACATGATATTTTCTCTGACTCGTATTTAAAAGCACCAGGCACAGTGTGAAATGCCATTGTGAATATTGTAATCAATAATTTTGGAATTTCTGTTCTTGAGGGAGAAGGATTTTACACAAATTGCTAACCTTCTTTTTCACCTTGGAATTCAATTCCACAAATTGCAAGCTTTGTTCTGTAGTGTGGCACGTCATCTTTAGCCACAGAACACCTATAATGGTCAAAGGAGCAGCTTTCGTTTCTTGTAAGGACTGTCTATCCTGACTTAAAGTACAACTTAAGATGGTGTTCAATATGTTCAGTCAACACTAGCCTTCAGCTAATCCAAGACAGCTCTAAACAATGGTTATCCAAGACAGTGGCAGCCCCATTAAGCTGTCTAAAACATCTCATCTTATTTTTCCCCCAAGATTGTTCTTGTTATGAACAATTTTTGTGGTGTGGAAAAGAATGTGAAGAAGTAAGCATTTCGGATAACATTTCAGATTAGGCTATTATAGTAAAATTGAGCATCCCAATCAAGTCATTGAGCTTCTAAACTGATTTACCACATCTGTGATCTCTTATGTTTTTAACTATTGGGAAGAGACAGAAAACTATAACTGATTTCTCTCCTGAAAGCATTCTCAAGGAAGGAAAGCATAGAAAAGGGTAACGCTGGTATATTAGATTCACAATCTGCTGAAAACATAATTCAAAAGGCATTTTCTAAAAATGCTGAGAGATTTTGACCTAACAAGATTAAGAGGCAGATAAGAAGTAAGAATTCTATGAATTCTAGTCCTGGTTGTAATAGTAACTTTGGTAAAGTCATTTAACCCTGGTTGCTCTGATATTTCTTTGTCTGTAAAATGGGAATGATGTTTCTTATCATAATGCCAGGGAAACATGTTTGATAAATGGTAGCAAATCCTTTCTGGTATTAACTGTGAGCTTCAATTTCTACATGTGACTTCCTCAAAAGTTAATATTGTCTGTTTCATAAAATTACAATTTTGTTTTAAGATGAAACAATGTTAACATACTTTATATATTTTGAGTAGATATATACTTTTCAAGGGGAAGCCACATTTTTTTTTTTTTTTTGAGACAGAGTCTCGCTCTGTCGCCCAGGCTGGAGTGCAGTGGTGCCATCTCTGCTCACCACAAGCTCCGCCTCCTGGGTTTATGCCATTCTCCTGCCTCAGCCTCCTGAGTAGCTGGGACTACAGGTGCCTGCCACCACGCTTGGCTAATTTTTTTGTATTTTTAGTAGGGATGGGGTTTCATCATGTTAGCCAGGATAGTCTCGATCTCCTGACCTTGTGATCCGCCTGCATTGGCCTCCCAAACTGCTGGGATTACAGGTGTGAGCCACCGCGCCTGGCTGGAAGCCACATATTTTAAAAGCACCTGACTTAAAAATGCTTTGGATATTTTTCATATTTTATACTGAACATGTAGTTATAATGAGAAAATCAATAAATTCTTTTAAAGAATGAGATGAGCAATGCAAATTACAAAGTATTTTTACTGGTTTTATTAAGGTTTTATTCAAACTTACCAACTGATGTTACCAGAAAAACCTTGAAGTATTTTTTTCTCAAAAATTTGAAGCTAACCATTTTAAATATGAATATATCTTCTGTGGATTACAGTGCATTTATATAATACCAGAGTTTGTTTTATTGATTTCAATTATGTAATTTTCTCAACTTCAATTTTTGCATGTGTGAGTAATGGACATTTAATTTATAATTTGTTGGAAGATTTATGCCTCAATATGCTTTTGACACAGTCTGCCTTGAGGAAGACAGATATTTATTTTGAATAAACTTAATCAGTTACCTTTCTCACCGATTGGTTAAAACTATTTTTTTTTCTTCTGAAAAGTAGCTTAGAAAATATTGAGTATACAAAATTACATAATTCTATATCAATGATTATATTTCCTTTGAGTTTTATTGCTGTACTCAAGTTCTCTCTTATTTTCATTGTTTAGTATGCCATTTGTATTACTGGTAGAATCATTTTGAAGCTGAATGTACAAAATAGAACTTACAGGATTTAGGCTTAAAATAGCAATTTAATATAAATATTGCTCTCAATATATTCATTAGATGGTATACATTTTTGTGCTTCTTTATAGACTTTCCCTTGACTTTTTTAGTTAAAAAAAAAAAAAACCCTTCAGGTAGTAGTATAGCCTAGACCCAGGTTTTCTGGACCTGAAATTTTTGGAGCTTCGGAGGTCTTCTTTAAGAAAGAGAATATAAAATTAAGAAGAGTATGAAGTGTCAGTTTGGAAGGGACTTGTGCAAATGAGGGGCCCTTAGGCGTAAGCTGCATTAGCTTCAAAGTCAATATACGCCTGGGGTAATAGTTGTTTGACCCTTCCACATTGTTCAAAGGCATATTTATAAAGAAGTCAAGAACCTAAGACACAGTTTTTAGCAGTAAGAATAAGAGTAATAAGAGCTACTACTTATTGAATGCTTATGCTATGTAACAGGCATTGGAAGCCCTTTACACGTATGATCTTATTAAATCCTCAGAACCACCCTATGAGGTTGTTGTTATTTCACTTTAGCTTATTGTCAAGGAAACTAAGTTCAGAGAAGTAATTTGGTCCAAATCAGCTGGTTATCAGATGATAGATCTGGAATATAAAATCAGGCATGAATAACTCCAAAGTCAGTGATATCCTGTCTCCACACAATCTTCTCAAAACAGCATAGCCCATTACTACGATGTACGGAGCACTATGTGCCAGGCACCATGGTAAATGCATGTAATCCTTTCAATAATTTTATAAAGTAAGTATCAATATATTCATGTTACGGATGAAATGAGAATCAAACATATGTCTTTTTGCCTCCATAAATATACTGTAAGAAAGGTAATTCACACAAGGTCTCAAGCACTTTCATTTTAATTCTGAGCCCACAGTATTGTTGATATCTGTATAAATTGCAGCTACAAATATTCAGGGAACGGAAAATGTGCACTATTTAGCAACACTTTTTCTTTAGCTTTGACTAATTTATGGGAGCAACTAGCATGATTAATAGGCATTCCAAAGAAACCTATACAGTTTCTTGTTTTAGTGCAGGAGAAGATAGCCTCCATACATTACTTTTACAACTTCGAAACTGAAAAAACAGTATAAATGTCCATGGTTAAACAAATAATTTCTTTCCTTTAATTGCTCTGGAAACTTTCTCCGGTCTTATGATTGACAATGTGCCACTTTGGTTAACTCCTTTTTTATTGTTTTCATCTAACTTAATGAAGACAAGTTATTAATTAATACTTTCTCGTTCATATGTCTATGTTTTCATTTAATAATACAATTTAAATTTTTTCACTAGTAAGAAAAGAAAAAGATTTAAAAGTTACTCATTTAAAGATACAGAACTTAATAATAAAAATAATTTATATAGGAAGTGTCTTTTGTGGAAACAAAGTACTTTATGTTTTCTTGCTGATCACAGGAGCACAATCTATGAGTCTAAATTTAATAGAATAGTATTATATTCCTTTAATTTTAAAATTAAATGGGATAGTTATAAACTATGAAATTAAAATGAGCTAAGTTAAAAATAAATATTCTCTTTTAAAGTACAGTTAGGAGGAAGAAACACCTACTTGGCAATGTCAGGTAAAATAAAGAAGATACATAAACTCAGCGTGTTCACGGCTTGGAGTTGCTGCTGACAAGAAAAAACTGTAATGGTGCATATTCTCTTATAACCAAGAAAACAGTCAGTAGAACGATGGTCAAAAAATAGAATACTCATTTGCTCCTTAAAATATGAAAATGTAATTAGGTTTCAAAGACATAAAAATTACATAGTGATTTGACAGGGCCTTGATATCCTGTCTTCTTAATTCCAACAGTAATATAAATAAGTAAATCTACTAAGTCATAAAATAGCAAATCATAAAGCAAGAAAGAAAAGGGTTTTTTAAAGAATCTCTGCAAGAGCAGAGAGAATATATAATATTAATAGTAATAAAAACGGCCACCATGTAGCTCTGATGATTTATTTACATTAGCTCTACTTCTCATAATAATTAGCAACGTATATGTTAATATTCTCACTTTACATATGAAGAAACATGAGCCTGAAAGAGATTCAGCAATTTATATGAAGTCACGGAGCCAGAAACTGGAAGAGGCAGGACACAACTTACAGGCTGTGCAAGAAATGAATAAGAAATACTTTTATATCACACTATCAGTTAATCAATTATTGAGCAATGGGTATATTGATGTCTTCAACATTCTTACTACCAGTAAATTTATAAATCTGTGGTCTGGAAGAGAAAAATGACCTGCTTAAAATATCCATGAAGATGTTCAAACCACTCAGTATTAAAATTCTAATGACAAAGCTCTGTCTAGAATTAGAATCCTCAATCACGGTCCTGGGATGATATTAAGATCACAAAGAAAACTCTACTGAGGTGTTTCTGATATGCAGTCAGGATTGGGATTCACTGTGATACATTAAGTTAAACTGACCAATAACAATGAGTGAAGTGACAAAAGAGATTAGAGTAAGCTAAACTATTAAGAAAAAGAGAAACATAGAGTAATAGGGATGATAGAGGTCTTGAAAGTTGGTGCTGGTTGATAGGTAAAGGAACAGGTGAAGAAAATTCTAGGGAGAAATACATGATGAACAAAAACATAGGTGCAAGAATGAGTCTGGTGCAAGGAAAGAAAAAGTAGTTAGGAGAATATGGGTAACAAGGAGTGCTACTGAAAAATAATTTGGATTTGATGTGGCACTCAACAGGGAACTCTCAGCTTATAATCACAAGAAGGGACCTGTAGTCTACAGTAGTCTACTGTAACTAATCTGGTTGTGGTATGCAGGATCCATGGGACAGGGAGCACAAGCACAGTCAATGACTGCAAAGTTCCCACCCTTAAGACTAGAATAATGATGGCATTGACAAAAATGGGGCTGTTGGGAGGAAAAGGCAGTTTGGGGGAAGACAATGGTACTTATTTAAGGAATGTTGAATGAATGATGAGTCTACCTGGGACTTGTTCAGTTAGGAGGAGAATTGTTCTGAAATTATTTAGGCTACAGAGGTGAAGATATGGTAAGGGTATACAATGCCTGTGTTTAATAAATAAATGAGTGAGAACAGTTTGAGGTGATGGTAGAAGCACTGAGAAGAGATAAACTCTTGGGACACTGTGAGTCATGAGATAAAGCAGTGGGTCATAAAACCTTCATAATAATTATCATAAACCCTTGCAATTGTGAAAGGCTTTGCAGTCTAAAAAAATAATTCTTACAATAACCCAGTGATGTAGAGAGAGCGAATGTTATTATCCACAATTTTCAGATGGGTAAATTGCAGCTCAGAGTTTATGTGACTTCCCCAAGGTAACACAACTAGTAATTAGGAGAGCCTGCACTCAAATTCCAAGGCTTTTGACTCCAAATTCTGTTCATTAATCAAGGCCAGTTTATATAATTCTAGAGAAGATTCAACCCATGAGTGCATAATGGTCTGAAGATAAGAAAGGATTTATAAAACAGATATTTTAACAAAGAAAAATAAGGGCAAAAAGCACTTTTTCTACACTTGATTGTGGATTTCATTTCTTCACTCTATCCCCTTCCCTCTACAATGGAAAATCAAACTTATCTCCGTCATTACAATGTGCAGTGCTGGGGATTTGTTACAGCAAAGTTCCATCAAAATGTGAATTCATATACTAGTTAAAACTATGAGATACTACTTTTCTCCATTAGATTTTCAGAGTGAACTGTTTCCTAAAAGATGATATTGGCAAGGCTGTGGGGACATTTTCATAATTGTCAGTAAGAGTCAAAGGTTATGTAACAATCAGTGCTTCTTAACAAGGGACATTTAGTAATGTCTGGAAACATTTTTGATTGTCACAACTGGAGGATCTGTTAAACAGCCTACAGCACATACCTTCACACAATAAAGAATTATCAGGCCAAAATGTCAGTAGTGTCAAGGTTGAAATACTCTGTTCTATAAAGATCAATTTGGCAATATCTGTCAAAATTACAAATGCCTATCTCTTTTGAACTAGCAATTTGACTTCTATGATTTTTTCCTCTAGATACACTTGTGTAAGAGGCATTCAATCAACAAATATTCATTAAACATTTATTATATGAGCTAGGATTACAGTAGGAAACAAATAAAAAAATCTCTGCTTTTTGGATCTAACATGCTAGTATGTGACAGGAATGAAGTTTGATAATGAAAGCAATAAAGAAAATACATAGTATGTTAGATGATGATAAGACCTTTAGTGAGCAAGAGGGGAAAGGATGGTTAATAAGGAGAGCTGGACAAAAATATTCACTGTTGCATTGTTTGCAATAGCTAAAGATTGGAAAAAGTCTAATTGTACATCAATGGGGGACTAGTTGAATATAGTACTGTGGAACACTATGCAGTCATTAAAAATGAGGTAGTACCCTCCACAAAAATTAACTCAAAATGAATTGTGGACCTAAGTGTAAAATGCAAAATGATACAACCTGTAGAAGATAACATAGGAGAAAACCTAGATGACCTGGGGTACTGTAATAACTTTCTACATAAAACACCAAAGGCTTAATTCATGAAAGAAATTATTGATAAATTAGACTTTATTAAAATTAAAGACTTGTGCTCTGTGAAAGACAATGTAAGAGAATAAGAAGATAAGTTACAGACTGGGAGAAAATATTTGCAAAGGACATCTGATAAAGGCATGTTATCCAAAACATATGAAGAACTCTTAAAACTCAACAATAAGAAACAGTGGGTGAAAGACTGTTAACAGATACCTTACCAAAGATGATACACACATGGCAAAGAAGCATATGAGATGATGTTCTATAGATCAGAGAAATGCAAAGCAAAACAGCAATGAGATACTATTTCACATCTCTTTATTTTTATTTTTTTTTTTTTTTTTTTGAGACGGAGTCTCGCTCTGTCACCCAGGCTGGACTGCAGTGGCCGGATCTCAGCTCACTGCAAGCTCCGCCTCCCGGGTTCACGCCATTCTCCGTGATCCGCCCGTCTCGGCCTCCCAAAGTGCTGGGATTACAGGCTTGAGCCACCGCGCCCGGCCTATTTCACATCTCTTAAACTGACCAAAATCCAAAACACTGACAACACCAAATCCTGGCAAATACATAAAATAACAGGAACTCTCATTCTTTCTTTGCTCATGGGAATGCAAAATGGTAAAGTCATTTTGGAAGGCAGTTTGGCAGTTTCTTACAAAACTAAACTACCTTGACCTTATGATCCAGCAG
The DNA here is from genome assembly GCF_003255815.1 of Theropithecus gelada. Taxonomy (NCBI): domain Eukaryota; kingdom Metazoa; phylum Chordata; class Mammalia; order Primates; family Cercopithecidae; genus Theropithecus; species Theropithecus gelada. Next base: position 112,352,088 of record NC_037677.1, on the reverse strand, counting down.
TTGTGCTCCCTGATACCTACCCAAAGGAGCTGAAAACTTATAGCCATACAAAAATCTGCACGTGGATGTTTGTAGCAGCATAATTCATAATTGCCAAAACTTGGAAGCAACCAAGACTCCCTTTAGTAGGTGAATGAATAAGTAAACTGTGATATATCCAGACAATGGGATATTATTTAGCTCTAAGAAGAAATTAGCTATCAAGACACAAAAAAAACATGGAGGAGACTGGGCACGGTGGCTCACGCCTATAATCCCAGCACTGCGGGAGGCCAAGGCGGGTGGATTGCCTGAGGTCAGGAGCTCGAGACCAGCCTGGCCAACATGGCGAAACCCTGTCTCTACTAAAAATATAAAAAATCAGCTAGGTGTGTTGGCAGGCACTTGTAATCCCAGCCACTTGGGAGGCTGAGGCAGGGAGAATCGCTTGCACACGGGAGGCGGAGGTTGCAGTGAGCCAAGATTGCACCACTGCACTCCAGCCTGAGCAACAGAGCGAGACTCCATCTCAAAACAAAACAAAACAAAAAACCAAAAAAAAAAGAAATGGAGGAAACTTAAATGCATATTTCTGTGTGAATATACATTTCACAGTCTGAAAAGTCTACATACCATCACAATAATCATAGAAATGTATGATTCAAACTATATTACATTCTGGAAAAGGCAAAATTATGGAGACAGTAAAAAGATCAGTGTTTGCCAGGGGTTGGTGGGAGTGGGGGCAGGAATGGGTGTGGGGATGATGCACAGGCAGAGCACAGAGGATTTTTAGGGCATTGGACATACTCTGTATATTATAATGGTAAATACATGTCATTACACATTTGCCCAAACCCACAGAATGTAAAACACAAAGAGTGAACTCTAGTATAAACAATGGACTTTGGATGATTGTGATGTGTCAATGTGGATTCATCAACTCTAACAACTGTATCACTCTGGTGGGGATGCTGACAATGATGAAGGCTGTGCCTGTAGAGGCAGGACGTATACAGGAAATCTCAGTACCTACCTCTAAATTTTGCTGTGAACCTAAAACTGCTCTTAAAAAATAGTATTTAATTTAAAAAAAAATGTAGTAGTTCCATAATTGCTGATATGGAATTATCTAGCAAGATGAGAACACTGTATCTATAAAGGAGATAACACAAATACTAATACCTACAATACCTCAAAGGAACACAAATCCCAAAAACAGTGATTGCCTCTAGGAAAGCAAGTAGGTGGCTAGAAAATTGAGGTGGAAGAATGGCTTAGTTTTCATTTTCACTGTATCCTCTTCTGTTTCTTTTGAACTTTGAATGTAAATGTTATGTAGTAGGCATTTAATATCTACTAAAACAATTCAGTATTTTTTCTAAAAGTGTTTTCATGCTACAGAATTTTTAAAAATATACATACATATGTATATGTCTGTATATATACATTAATGGATATTGTGTGTATACACGCACATACACAGACATCTTTCTAAATACATGTAACAGATACACACACATTTTCTTAATTTATTAAAAACACAACCTGACACAAAGATTTCCCTAGGAACCACCCTTATCCTGAATACATGACTGAGGTCAGGTGGGAAAAGAGTCCCTGAGGCCTTTCATGCTTAGGATATAAAAATCCATGAGCACAGAAATTGTGTCTGCTTTTTCAAACTCTAAGCAAATATTTGTTGAATTAAATAATTAATAAATGAATAGTCATTGGTTACTCCTATTTCTTCTCTGACCTAACTCATAGCATCCTACCATTTTTCTCTGCCTTCTTTTTCTTCCAATATATTCCCCATAATATCTCCAGAGAGTTTTATTCAAAACACATATTGATTGTGCTTAGAAGTCTTCTCCAGTTCTCCACTGTCTACATGATTCAGAATCTGTGTGTCCATCCCCGACTCCCCTCCCTTGCCTCTCATTTTCCTCAGGCTCCATGTCACAAAGGCCAACTAGAACATGTTCCCTCTTGAATGGAATGCCCTCTGCTCACTAGGGAAATTTATCTTTTTTTTTTTTTCTCAAGATTCTGCTCAAATACTGTCCTCTTATTGAATAATTACCCCACTTATTCTGAGCATAGTTTCTATTTTCTTTTTGTTCACGAGAATACGTACATTCTCTATGTATGTACTATGTCACGTGGTCTAGTATTTGTGTCTCTCCCTTAGTAGACTATGAGAGTCTCGGGGGAAGGCCTGTGTTATAGTCATGTTTGCAATTCCAGATTTAACATAGAACTTGGTCTAAAAGAGTTGTTCAATAAATATTTTTGAATGATGGATAAATGAATGAATAAATAAATACATTAATTCATGGATTAATCTTAACCTTTGATACAAACTGCATAGAGTAATAGGATTAAAATATATATGCAAAACAAAAAAACTCACTGATAAGAATTTGAGTATATTTATTGCATGATAACTTTTATAACTTATATAAATTATTTAAACCTTCCCAATCCACCTGAAATTTTATGAAATATGATACAAATGCCATAAAAAGTGATGATCACATTTTAATAGACCTTTATATTTTATCTATTAGTGTTTCTAAATAATTTCCATTTAAGTTGAGAGAATATTTCAAAAATTTAAACAAAAATGAGTAAAGATATTTCAACAGTTAGAAAAATTATATGCTTTCATTTTCTAAGCCACCGAAGAAATTCAAAAGTAAAGTTATGAAAGAATAATTAAGCCGGGTGCGGTGGCTCACACCTGTAATCCCAGCACTTTGGGAGGCCGAGGCGGGCGGATCACAAGGTCAGGAGATCGAGACCATCCTGCCTAACACAGTGAAACCCTGTCTCTACTAAAAATGCAAAAAATTAGCCGGGTGTGGTAGTGCGCACCTGTAGTCCCAGCTACTCGGGAGGCTGAGGCAGGAGAATAGCTTCAACCCGGAAGGTGGAGGTTGCAGTGAGCTGAGACTGCGCCACTGTATGCCAGCCTGGGCAACAGAGCGAGACTTCGTCTCAAAAAAAAAAAAAAAGAATAATTATGTTAATCATTAACTAGTTACACGTAAAACTTTATGTCATTAGAATCTGTCAATATAAATTATTGATAGTAACTTTCTAATGCATGGAGTAATTTGTATTATTATAATTTATATAATGTTATATACTATTTTGGGGAGGTTAATTTTAGGTGGGATGTAAATGTACCCTTTCTCCCCAAATCATGTTACAATCTAGATAAATCACATGGCAGATTTCAGTTCTTTAAGTTAATCCTTAAGAAAATAATTCATAAGTCCTGATTATTTTTTAAATACTGAGTTCTATATTACTGTGTTGTTTCTTTTCACATTAAATGTCTGTTCTATCAATGAATTCTTAATTTTGAACTTTTCATTATTTTCTAGGATGTACTAGATTTTCTGCATTAAATTAATCTGACCCTTCTATATACTTTTAGCTATCATAGATGAGGTCATACAAATCCTAACAAATCTGCCAAAAGACCAGGCAGGCTTTCTGAAGAAGTCATCAGTGCAGTCTGAGCCAGGAGGAATAAAACGTTCAGGCTTACTGACATACCTATTAATAGGTTTTGAAACAGGAAGAAAGAAGGAAACTTAGTTTTTTGAATTCCTTTTTCCAAGCAGCAAAGAGCCTTCTGCTGGGGCTGGGGCGTGCCAGCTACTTCTCTTCCCCAGAGTTCATGTGTGACGTGTCATACGTGGAGCAAGTGCTCAAAGCAGCTTTAGTGAATAATGAATTCTGACAATGGCCAATTCCTTTTTTACATAATTTGGATACTTTTATTGTGATCTTAGATACTTAAAAGACAATAAGTTGACAGAGAAAGAGAAAAGAGCCCTTGTGGATAAGCTTCCTTAAAATCACCAATTTCTTAAGGGAGGAAAAACCAGAGGGAAATTAGTGGTTATTGCTGAGCCCCGACTTTGTTTCGGGTAGTATGCTAGGTGTTGTACCTATTTTAGCTCATTTATTTCTCACAACAATCCTGAATTAGTCATTATTGTGCCTGATTTTATTTAAGTAAACAAAGTTCAAAGAACTGAATTAACCTACCCAAGTCAACATCGTATAAGAGAAAAAGCTAGGATTTTTATCCAAGCTGGTTTGACTCCAAAGTTTATTCTAACACACCACTCACAAAACCCAACACCAACACCACCAGCAACAACAAATGTGCTGTTATTTTATCCTTTCTTTTAATTGTATGTCATCTCAATTCTTTTTTGGAAGTAGGTGAGGCCATAGTAATAAATGCTGTCAACAAAGGCATCACTCTGCAATCCTGTTTTCTCAAATGAAGAATTTAATTGCAGCAATATTTAACCAGGGGGAAGTTATTTATGATTTTTGTGTCTCCACCATCCACGTATCTGGATCAGCAGGTGGTCCAATGAGGTCTTAGAGCACCAGAATGTGTGTTCTAACTTTTTGCTTATCTCGCCCAATGTCTATGCGTCTCCTCCACCTCTCAAATTATTCCACAACGAGATGACAGAGTGCCTACAAAGAGGCAAACTTACAAAGTGCAATTATTGGCTTCTTTAATATGTGTTTTAACAGTATTTGAGGCCAATTCCAAGCACTTCACATAAAGCATTATTATAATAGAACAAAAGTTTTCTAATAAAACCAGCCTTTTGCTATTATTTTCAGCTTTCTTTTGATAACGTGATTTGATTTTTTAAAAAAGGGCTCCAACAGTGCAGTCTTTGAAACTCTACCTCAAATAGGTCAGAGTCTGACTTCCCTAGTTGTGTTGTGCAGCATGAAAGGCTGCCTGTGTTTTCTCATGACTTTACTCCTCAGGAGACCTCCCATGGATCATTTCTCTTAGTAAAAAAGAATCTATTGACTGAGCCTATCCTAAAGCTAGCAAACTGGGCTTTCCATGGGGAAATAACAGCAAATTGAGTGCAGCTATTGACCAGCCTTCTGTAGTTAAAAATACAACAAACTATACCTTGTCTGATTTACTTTTAAATTACTGGTCATTTTCATGCTCTGCTGGCATTACTTACTACTTGACAACCTTTCAGACAAGTAGAACAAAAATACTGGACACTATCTGCTATCTGTTTTTGTCATTTGATATCCTGTGTATATGTACTAATGTATTTATTCATAACTGATAAAAAGAATATTGTGTTATATATGTGTGTGTGTATTGTTTCAGAAGAAAGATGTTTAAAATTCAATGGTTTAATTATACCAATAATAACCCAATATTTATATTTATCTTTCAATCAGGGTAATAGGATAATAGGAAATAATGTGTTCTACTAAGTCATATAATTAAACTCTAAACTGTTTTATTCAATTTTTAAAAGTCTGCTAGACATACCATTTAGGAATGTTTAAAATTAGTTATAAATCATTTTTATTTAAAATTCAGTACCAGTGAATATAAAAAAATATATTTTTCATTCATCTGCTGTCTTTTTGAAGGAGGAAAATGTCATGTCATCACAATAAAATTTATAGAATATTACATGTACTATAGTAAAAAGTAAAACTAACTTCTTCCCTACTAACATTTAATCAGTATTTGTAAAATCAAAACCACAACCATTAAAACCAAAACCACAAATATATTTAGTACGAGTTTAGTCTTTTTTTTTTTCTGGAAAGGGGAGTAATGAACAGTGTTTTGTAGAAAGTGTTAATTGAAATCATATGTAATGAGCTATATGGAAATATATATATTATATATCATTCTCTTTGTTCTGACTAAAATTCACATGTTTCTTTCTGTAAAATTTATCAGATCAATGTAAAATGTTCACAATTAGAAACTTTTATTTACTCAGGCTGGATGCAGTGGCTCATGCCTGTAATCCCAGCACTTTGGGAGGCCAGGGTGGGCAGATCACAATGTCAGGAGTTTGAGATCAGTCTGACCAACAATGTGAAACCCGGTCTCTATTAAAATTCAAAAAAAAATTAGCCAGGTGTGGTGATGCATGCCTGTAATCCTAGTTACTCAGGAGGCTGAGGCAGGAGAATCACTTGAACCTGGGAGGCGGAGGTTGCAGTGAGCCGAGATCGCGCCACTGCACTCTAGCCTGGGTGACAGGGAGAGACTCTGTCTTAAAAAATAAAAGAAAAAAAAAGTTTTACTTACTTAAATATTTAGTGACTATACCATAAAATGCTTTAAAATTATCATCTTTACTTTTTAATACAAAAGAAAACATCAGTCAAAACCTAACTAATTAAAATTTTGCTCTACTGTAGTTTAACACATCTCACTAATTCTCACTTTTTCCTCACTCACTTGTTCTCACAAATGTACCCTGGTCACTTCCCCAGGGGCCATCTGACAATATGTGTAGGGGACATTTTTGGTTATCACAAATGGAGCAAGTGGGTTACTGGCATCTAGTGGGTCGTGGCCAGAGAGGGTGCTAAACATCCTACGATTCACAGATCGGCCCTCCACAACAATAGATCACCAGTGCAAAATGTCACTAGTGCCTATGTTTTCTCATAGAACAACCCAAATATGTATTCACTAGTGCCAACTGTCACTAGTGTCACTAGCTGAGAAACCCTGATTTAAAGAGAAAGGTAAATCAAAACAGAAATTTATTTAAAACTGCCAGTTTCCTCAAGACAAAATACATTCAGTCTAACCCAGACTTCCTGCATCCGCGTAAACACAATAATACAATATAATCAGCACTAATTTTTGTATTTCTGAGCTCCTTTTATTGCTCTATATGATTAAGGTAGTATAAATGCCTATACTAATGGGCTGTTGCAAAGACTGAATGAAGTATTTTAAAATTGTAATACAAATATTTTGTTATTGATACTATTACATAACAAAAAGTGTTTTTATAAAAACAAAATTGATTCTGTTGCATCTGCTCTACATAGTAAAGTACAAAAATAAGCTAATGTATTTTAACATTTATGTACAACCATTAGAATTAAAAGTATTCTGCCATTGCTGAGGCTTGAGTATGTGATTTTACCCTTACAGTGCGGACAAAGCCCCAGGAAGTTCGGACTGGGTGGAGCCCACTTTAGCTCCCTGGGACAAAGCACCTGGGGAAAGGTGCAGCTGTGGGTGCAGCTTCGGCAGATTTAAACGTCCCTGCCTGGCAGCTCTGAAGAGAGCAGCAGTTCTCCCAGAAGAGCGTTCGAGCTCTGATAAGGGACAGACTGCCGCCTCAAGTGGGTCCCTGACTGCCTCCTCCATGTATCCAGACTGGGAGACACCTCCCAGTAAGAGCTGACAGACACCTCATAGAGGAGAGCTCTGGCTGGCATCTGGTGGGTGCCCCTCTGGGATGAAGCTTCCAGAGGTAGGAACAGGTAGCAATCTTTGTTGTTCTGCAGCCTCCACTGGTGATACCCAGGCAAACAGAGTCTGGAGTGGACCTCCAGCAAACTCCAGCAGACCTGTAGCAGAGGGGCCTGACTGTTAGAAGGAAAACTATCAAACAGAGAGGAATAGTATCAAAATCACCAACATCAAAGACCAAAGGTAGATAAATCCACGAACATGGGGAGAAACCAGCGCAAAAAGGCTGAAAATTCCGAAAACCAAAATGCCTCTCCTACACCAAAGGATCACAACTTTTCGCCAGCAAGGGAACAAAACGGGATGGAGAATGAGTCTGACGAATTGCAGAAGTGGGCTTCAGAAGGTGGGTAATAACAAATTCCTTTGAGCTAAAGGAGCACGTTCTAACCCAATGCAAGGAAGCTAAGAACCTGTAAAAAAAAGGTTAGACAAATTGCTAACTAGAATAACCAGCTTAGAGAAGAACACAAATGACCTGATGGAGCTGAAAACCACAGCATGAGAACTTCGTGACGCATACACAAGTATCAATAACCAAATTGCAAGTGGAAGAAAGGATATCAGAGATTGAAGATCAACCCAAAGAAATGAAGCAAGAAGAAAAGATTAGAGAAAAAAGAGAGAAAAGAAACGAACAAAGCCTCCAAGAAATATGGGACTATGTGAAAAGACCAAATCTACATTTGATTGTTGTACCTGAGAATGACGGGGAGAATGGACCCAAGTTGGAAAACACCCTTCAGGATATTATCCAAGAGACCTTCCCCACCCTAGCAAGGCAGGCCAGCATTCAAATTCAGGAAATACAGAAAACACCACAAAGATATTCCTTGAGAAGAGCAACCCCAAGACACATAATAGTCAGATTTACAAAAGTTGAAATGAAGGAAAAAATGTTAAGGGCAGCCAGAGAGAAAGGTTGGGTTACCCACAAAGGAAAGCCCATCAGACTATCAGTGGATCTCTTGACAGAAACCCTACAAGCCAGAAGAGAGTGGGAGCCAATATTCAACATTCTTCAAGGAAAGAATTTTCAAACCCAGAATTTCATATCCAGCCAAACTAAGCTTCATAAGTGAAGGAGAAATAAAATCTTTTACAGACAAGCAAACGCTGAGAGATTTTGTCCCCACCACACCTGCCTTACAAGAGCTCCTGAAGGAAGCACTACACATGGAAAGAAACAACTGGTACCAGCCACTGCAAAAACATACCAAATTATAAACAACATCGACACTATGAAGAAACTGCATGAACCAATGGGCAAAATAACGAGCTAGCATCATAATGACAGGATCAAATTCACACATAACAATATTAAACTTAAATGTAAACAGGCTAAACGCCCCAATTAAAAGACACAGACTGGCAAATTGGATAAAGAGTCAAGAACCATCAGTGTGCTGTATTCAGGAGACTCATCTCATGTGTAGGGACACACATAGGCTCAAAATAAAGGGATGGAGGAAGATTTACCAAACAAATGGAAAGCAAAAAAAAAAAAAAAAAAAAAAAGCAGGAGTTGCAATACCAGTCTCTAATAAAACAGACGTTAAACCAACAAAGATGAAAAGAGACAAAGAAGAGCATTACATAATGGTAAAGGGATTGATGCAACAAGAAGAGCTAACTATCCTAAATATACATACACACAATATAGGAGCACCCAGATTCATAAAGCAAGTTCTTAGAGACCTACAAAGAGACTTAGACTCCCACACAATAATAGCGGGACACTTTAACACCCCACTATCAATATTAGACACATCAATGAGACAGATAATTAACATGGATATACAGGACTTGAACTCAGCTCTGGACCAAGCAGACCTAACAGACATCTACAGAACTCTCCACCTCAAATCAACAGAATACGCATTCTTCTCTGCACCACATTGAACTTATTCTAAAATTGACCACATAATTGGAAGTAAAACACTCCTCAGCAGATGCAAAAGATCAGAAATCATAACAAACAGTTTCTGAGACCACAGTGCAATCAAATTAGAACTCAAGATTAAGAAACTCACTCAAAACCGCACAACCACATGTAAACTGAACAATCTGCTCCTGAATGACTACTGGGTAAGTAACAAAATTAAGGCAGAAATAAAGATATTCTTTGAAACCAATGAGAACAGAGACACAACATACCAGAATCTCTGGGACACAGCAAAAGCAGTGTGTAGAGGGAAATTTATAGCACTAAATACCCACAAGAGAAAGCAGGAAAGATCTAAAATTGACACCCTAACATCACAATTAAAAGAACTAGAGAAGCAAGAGCAAACAAATTCAAAAGCTAGCAGAAGACAAGAAATAAGATCAGAGCAGAACTGAAGGAAACAGAGACATGAAAAACCCTTCAAAAAAATCAATGAATCCAGGAGCTGGTTTTTTTGAAAAGATCAATAAAATAGACAGACCTCTAGCCAGACTAATAAATAAGAAAAGAGAGAAGGATCAAATAGACACAATAAAAAATGATAAAGAGGATATCACCACTGACCCCACAGAAACACAAACTACCATCAGAGAATACTATAATCACCTCTATGCAAATAAACTAGAAAATCTAGAAGAAATGGATAAATTCCTGGACACATACACCCTCCCAAGACAAAACCAGGAAGAAGTCAAATCCCTGAATAGACCAATAACAAGTTTTGAAATTGAGGCAGTAATTAATAGCCTACCAACAAAAACGTCCAGGACCAGACAGATTCACAGCCGAATTCCACCAGAGGAACAAAGAATAGTTTCCTTTTGAAACTATTCCAAAAAATAGAAAAAGAGAGAATCCTCCCTAACGCATTTTATGAGGCCAGCATTATCCAGATACCAAAACCTGGCAGAGACACAACAACAAAAAAAAATTTCAGGCCAATATCCAAGATGAACATTGATGCAAAAATCCTCAATAAAATACTGGCAAACTGAATCTAGCAGCACATCGTAAAGCTTATCCACCACAATGAAATCGGCTTCAACCCTGGGATGCAAGGCTAGTTCAACATACACTAATCAATAAAGGTAATCCATCACATAAACACAACCAATTTCAAAAACCACATGATTATCTCAATAGATGCAGAAAAGGCCTTTGACAAAATTCAACAGCCCTTTATGCTAAAAACTCTCAATAAACTAGGTATTGATGGAACGTATCTCAAAACAATAAGAGCTATTTATGACAAGCCCACAGCCAATATCATACTGAATGGGTAAAAACTGGAAGCATTCCCTCTGAAAACTGGCAGAAGACAAGGATGCTCTCTCTCACCACTCCTCTTCAACATAGTATTGGAAGTTCTGGCCAGGGCAATCAGGCAAGAGAAAGAAATAAAGGGTATTCAATCAGGAAAAGAGAAAGTCAAATTGTCTCCGTTTGCAGATGACATGATTGTATATTTAGAAAACCCCATCGTCTCAGCCCAAAATCTCCTTAAGCTGATAAGCAACTTCAGCAAAGTCTCAGGATACAAAATCAATATGCAAAAATCACAAGCATTCCTATACACCAATAACAGACAAACAGAGAGCCAAATCATGAGTGAATTCCCATTCACAACTGCTACAAAGAGAATAAAATACTTAGTAATCCAACTTACAAGGGATGTGAAGGACCTCTTCAAGGAGAATGACAAACCACTGCTCAAGGAAATAAGAGAGGACACAAACAAATGGAAAAACATTCCATGCTCATGGATAGGAAGAATCAATATTCTGAAAATGGCCGTACTGTCCAAGGCAATTTATAGATTCAATGTCATCCCCATCAAGCTACCAATGACTTTCTTCACAGCATTGGAAAACACTACTTTGAAGTTCAGATGAAACCAAAAAAGTGCCCGCACTGCTAAGACAATCCTAATCAAAAAGAACAAAGATGGAAGTATCACGCTACCTGACTTCAAACTATACTACAAGGCAAAGCAAAACAGCATGGTAGTGGTACCAAAACAGATATATAAACCAATGTAACAGAACCAGAGGCCTCAGAACTAACACAAACATATGAAAAAATGGTCATCATCACTGGTCATTAGAGAAATGCAAATCAAAACCACAATGAGATACCATCTCACACCAGTTAGAATGGCAATCATTAAAAAGTGAGGAAACACAAGATGCTGGAGAGGATGTGGAGAAAGAGGAATGCTTTTACACTGTCGGTGGGAGTGTAAATTAGTTCAACCACTGTGGAAGACAGTGTGGTAATTCCTCAAGGATCTAGAACCAGAAATACCATTTGACCCAGCAATCCCATTACTGGGTATATACCCAAAGGATTATAAGTCATTCGACTATAAAGACATGTGCACACCTATGTTTATTACAGCACTGTTCACAGTAGCAAAGATTTGGAACCAACCCAAATGCCCATCAATGATAGACTGGATAAAGAAAATGTGGCAGATACACACCATGGAATACTATGCAGCCCTAAAAAAGGATAAGTTCATGTCCTTTGCAGGGACATGGATGAAACGGGAAACCATTATTCTCAGCAAACTAACACAAGAACAGAAAACCAAACACTGCATGTTCTCACTCATAAGTGGGAGCTGAACAATGAGAACACATGGACACAGGGAGCAGAACATTGCACACTGCGGCCTGTTGGGGGTGAGGGGTTAGGAGAGGGATAGCATCAGGAGAAATACCTAATGTAGATGACAGGTTGATGGGTGCAACAAACCACTATGGCACATGTATACCTACGTAACAAACCTGCACATTCTGCACATGTACCCCAGAACTTAAAGTATAATAAAAAAGACACTTCTGGCCGGGTGAGGTGGCTTACGCCTGTAATCCTAGCACTTTGGGGGGCCGAGGCAGGTGGATCATGAGGTCAGGAGATCAAGACCATCTGGCTAACACGATGAAACCCCGTCTCTGCTAAAAATACAAAAAATTAACCAAGTATGGTGGCGGGCACCTGTAGTCCCAGCTACTTGGGAGGCTGAGGCAGCAGAATGGCATGAACCTGGGAGGTGGAGCTTGCAGTGAGCTGAGATTGTGCCACTGCACTCCAGCCTGGGCGACAGTGTGAGACTCCATCTCAATAAAAAACAAACAAACAAACAAACAAAGGACTTCTAGTTAAAGAGAATTTTTATTATCAAAAATATGAAAAATATGTGAATAACATCAAATATTCCACATTTGCATCCCATTTCATGTTTACAACATCACTGAACACAGGTATTATTATTCCTATCTTCTAGATGGAGAAATTGAGCTGTAGGTAAACTAATTCACCTAGTGTTATGCCACTAGGATGTAATAGTGAAGGGAGTCTCCCAAATTTGACCTTAGCCCTTGACCAAACTCACGCAGAACAGTCCTCACGCAATACAGGACAGCTTAATTGACAAAAGTGTTGGAAATACTTTGTTTCTATGGAATTTCACTGGTAAAGTAAATAAAATGAAAGAATGCTACTTACTTAAAATACTAGGCATAAATATATCAGAGGCTGGACAGTCTAAGTACAAAATAATTGCTAACATTAGTTTGCATAACTCTATCATTTTCTTGTCTATTTATGGAGCACTCACTGTCTATTAAAGTGCACAATATACTGTAAGCTCTATAGAGGCTTCTTTAAAATAGGTATGATATATCATACAGCATAGTACTTGCTTATGTAAATGTCTGTCTTCATCTAGGGGGACTATGAATGTCCTGGTGATAGGAATGTGCAGGCTCTTGCCATGGTCAACACCTATCTTCACTACACCAAATGTAATGGTCAATTCTCAGTTCTTCTCATCTTTTATTTATTGTCTGTTACCCTCATTCTTATAAGAATGTAAGCTCTATGAAGGTAGGAGTTTTTGACTGTTTTAAAAATCACTGAATCCTACTGCCTATAACAGAGTTTGCTCATAGTAAGTGCTCAGTACATATTTGTTGAATACATAACTAACTCAATGAGCACAAAATCTTTCTTAGTCTCCTAGGTGGAAGTACACTCTCATTTCTCTGAAATCCCTTTAAATCTCTCTTTCAGATGTTTCACCATCTTCCTTGCAGTATAATTATATATCATCTGATTCCCCTACTTGATGATGAGGCCATAATGAATGCTGAATAAATATTTTTAACAAACTCCATCCTCTATCAGTTTTGAAAACTGCTTTCTGTAAATTAGGAAATTCTCGTAAGATTCAGTCATTCATATTTATATTCATTCACATATTAATTCTAACTTTCGCACATTTGAAATATTTTGACTTCCTAAATCAGTAAAACTTTATAGCTGTAATACATTCATAGGGCTATAGGGTCAGATCTACAAAGTAAAGTACACTTAGATCTACCTACCATCCCTCCTTCCTTTATGCTGTTCTTTTCAGTCCTATGAATAACCACCAAAAAAGAAAAGAAAACCCAAATAATACTTTTTAGTTTATCATTTTATTGTTAAAAAACATATATATGTGTAAGTAAATGTATACTTATAGTCTCCCTCTTCTTCATCAAATAGTAATATACATTTGTTTTCAACTTGCCACTTTCACTTAACAATATTGCCTGAGATCATTCCACAGCAAAATATGAAAACTTTAATATTTTTACAACTGCATAGTACAACGTAATGCCACACTTCATTCAACCAATTTCTATTAATACATATTTGGGTTGTTCCCAGTATTTTTTGCTATTACAAACATGGCTGAAAGATCTTTTTACAATATTTGACAGTGACAGAGATGAGTTTGTGGGATCTAAGTATTTACATATACACTCACATATATGTAAACACAGTAAAAATTTCCTCCATAGAGGCTGTACAGTTTGCATTCCCAACAATAAATGAAAGTGCCTGTTTTCTCACAACCTTCCTCTTAAGAGTATTGTATTTGTCGTCTAGTGCTATAGCAACAAGTTACCACACATTTAGTAGATTAAAAATACAAATTTCTTATATTACAATTGTGGGAATCAGAAGTCAAAAATGGTTCTCACAGAGCTAAAATCAGGGCGACAGAAGATTTGTACTCCTTTCAGAGGCTCCAGGAGAAAATCCATTTCATTGCCTTTTCCAGCTTGTAGAGGTTGCCCACATTCCTTGGCTTGCAGCCCCCTTCTACCTTCAAAGGCACTGACCACACCACTCTGACCTCTGCTTCCATCACCAGATACATCTTCTCCTCTGACTGACTCCTCTTTCACTGGTAAGGACCTTTGTGATTACTTTGGTCCCATCTGAGTAATCCAGGATAATCTTCATCTCTCATAATCCTGAATTTAATATCTTCAAAATCTCTTTTGCCATGTGAAGTTCTGGGAACTAGGATGTACATACCTTTGGGGGTCATTTTTCTGCTGACCACAAGTATGTTTTCAATCTTTTGTACTTTTGCCAATCTTATTGATAAACAATAGTAATTTCAGTGATTTCAATTAGCACTTTTATGAATGAATTGGAACATGTTTACCTATATTTAAGGGCCCTTTGCATTTATGTTATGCAAACTATCTTTTGATGTCTCTTGCCCATTTTTATAGAGTTGTTGGTCTCCTTTTAATTTTAAAAGTGTTTTATATTTTAGGGATAACAACGCTTTGTTTATGACAAAAATTGCAAATATTTTCCATTTGTTATTTTGCATTAACAAGTGGAAAATATTTGCAATTCTTTTAGTACCAAAAACTTTTTTCTAAATTTTCATATTGTCACCTTTATTAGCCTTTTCCTTTATTGCTTCTGGATTTAGAATCATGAGGTTACAGAGTAATTCACCTTTGTTTTCTTCTAGTAACGTAACAGTTTCTGAATTTAAATGTTTGATCCTTTTAGAATTTGATTCTGTTACATTTGGAGCAGATTTAGTTTTCTCTTTTCCTGCATAGCTGTTCAGCTATCCCAATACCACTTGCTGAGAAGCCCATCTTTTTCCTACTGATTAATGCCAATTTTTTCATTTACTACATTTCCACACTTAATTTGATCTATATATATTTTAATTCTGTTTTTATTAATAGATCTTTCTTTAAAACTATTATATTTTATTATAAAACAACTACTTAGAGTTGGCAAACATTCTATTAACAACCTGCCAGTTAGTGACTGTAACTGAAATTAAAGTATTTTATTATGTGTTCACATGTTCTTGCCCATGAGGATTTGAAGTGTTTGGGTACTACCTTAATTCCCTTTTATTTCCCTAGTGTCTAGCAGTGTTCTTTGCATATTGAAGATAATCAATAAATCACTATTTAAAATGTACAAATGAAAATGGTCGACAGTAATTCCCTGCTGGAATACTTTATGTTTAGATAACAATGTTGAGTTTTCCAACTAAATGTACAAATGTTGTTTGATCCAACAAGAACTCTGAGTGCTAGGCATAGAAGGTATTTCTTGCCTTGACTTTATAAATGAGAAACTTGAAGCTCAGAAATTCTTAAGTAACTTTCTCAAGGTCACATAAGCTAAAAGTAGAACTGGAACTGAAATTGTGACTACAAATTTAATTTTTTTTATGTTAGAGATAAGATGTTTGGCATGATTTCATCCCTTTTTAGATATCTCTCTTTCCATTCTAAAATAATTTTCATCATAGGGATGTACATGTTACTAAGGTCTAAAGCTGACTAATAATGAGATGAATCAATTATTCTCCACCAAAAAGAATGCATGAGAGCTGAAATAACAGCTATAAAAGATCAGTTTTAAACATTATTCTGAGGATAATATTAATTACATGCCTGAGGGTGGTATTAAATAATAAAAACATGTGAGTTTTTGTTCATCATCTTTACTGTACACGTCTTTTACCCGTTTTTCTACTTTACTTATTTTTTTACTAATATATAATGAAAACTATGTATAAATTTATATGTTTAAATATCAGCACAAGGCTCTACACAAAAGCAGCCCAGGAAATGTCAATACTGTATTTCTAAGTACAATTAACAGGACAAAAAAGAATGAACAAGAATAAAAAGAATTAGTAAGTTTTCTTTGTTTTGGAATTATTGGTTCATTGTTTCTAATGATAAAGAGAGAAAACAAAATAAATACAATAAAAATACATAAAATTATTATAAAAAGATGGTTGAAATCCACTATGTTCTTATACTTAAAAAGTTGAATACCTATTTAACAAAATTGCTCTGATAATATAGTATTATATTCTAGTTTGTTTGGCAATATATTAACTAACTGATTAACTTAAGAACATCAATTTTGTACTTGAGCTCTGTGGTTCATCTTGAAAGATTTACAGTAATATTTTTAATTTAAATACATTTCATTGTGATTATATTGAAAATCATCATAGACCCTAGTAAAATGTCTTACACATTTCATTGTTACTCTGGATCATTAAAAATATATTATTTAAACTAAATACATTTGCATTTAATAAATAAGCATTCTGAATCTAGATAAAATGTTCATTTCCAGAATTAAGATTCCTAAGGGAGAAAACAAAATTGCTGCTCTGGAAGCTAAACATAATGCTCTATAATCGATTGGTTCACTAAAAGGCATCAGCTATGCTCCCTTTGATGACAGATTAAGTAAATATGAGAGTAGACAGCACAAACATTATGGTATTCTACAACATATTGTAGCAAAGACTATGAACATTGGTCATGCTCTATAGCAAGCAATATGGGTGAAAATGTTTTATGAGAAATGTGCTTATAAAGAAATTGAGGAAAAATATTTATATTAATGATATAAATAGGGAGTAAATAGTGATATACAGCAAAGGGTGATTGAAATCAAAATGGTCTCCAGGGCTTTCAGAGACAGAGAAAAGTTCGACTTTTAAAAATAACCACAATGATCATAAAGATTTATTTATGTAAAGAACAATCTCCATTTGCATGTGTAATGGAAAAATCCAAAGTGAACAAGAAACTACAATCCCTACCAATTTACACAGAGAGGCAAAAAATATGCAGCTGACCACTAACACTAATCAAATGAATTATAGATCAGGTAAGCATGATGGCTTGTTATCCTTCCTTCATTGTATAACACAGCCTGGAAGCTTCAGGAGAGGTCAAATTGTTATCAACATTGCTGGCTGCCTTGGGAGTAGGTGTTTTTGTTCAATAATATCAGAAAAGCAATAGCAGTACATTCTACATGACTTACAGGCTTCACTAGCAAGGCCAGTAGATACAGCCACTGTAGGAATGGTTACATGCTTAGAGGCAACAAAGAATATGTAGCTCCTGCTATAGTCTGAATGTTTGTGTCCTCCCCCAAATTCATATGAAATCTAATCCATCAAGTGCTGGTGTTACCTACCAGGTGAAGTCTTTGGGATGTAATTAGCTTATAAGAGCCAGACTCTCAAGAATGAGATTAGTGTCCGTATGAAAGAAGGCCAACAGAGTGTTTGCACCTTTCACCACAAGAAGATACAGCAAGAAGGCACTATTTATGAACCAGAAAGTGGGGCCCTCACCAGATACTGAATGTGCCAGTGCCTTGATCTTGAACTTATCAGTCCCTGGAACTGTGAGAAATAAATTTCTGTTGTTTATAAGTCAACAGAAGTTTACGGTATTTTTGTTGTAGCAGTCCAAATGGAATAACACACCTCTCACTAGTTGGAATAGTGAAGATCATTAGTGGGAACAATAAGATCAGAGGAAAAGAAGGCTGTCATTCCAGAGTCAAAAACAAGATCATGTCTCTCTCTACCACTCTAGATTCAAAACCAAGAGCATGTCTCATACAACCACAATGAATGATACCGTATTTGCGTTCTATTCATTACATATTCCTTGGTTAAAATCAGCCTCCTGAATAAGCATTTGGTTGATCTTTCAAGTAATCTGAATCTGTTCCCAGTATTACCACTGAATTATTGACCCAGTTGTACCTGCAAGATGCGGCCAATATCTTGATTGCCTTTCTTTCTTAACCAAGATGTGATGAGAGCAAGTAAGATAACATGCTGTCAGCTATTTGGAAGAATGAAGCAATGCAGAATTTGAAGGTGTTCTAACAGCATATGTAAGATAACAGGATCATCATTCTAGCACAGGTTGGGAGAATGAATAGAAATGAATTGGAACCCAAAGCTGTTATCAATAGAGGGTGATATGACACAATAAGAAAAGGCTGCAGGCTGTATTTTGTTTCTTTTCTATCTATGATAACTATGTTCCTTATCAAAGTGAATCCCAACTCCTATTGCTCATTAAAGCTGTCATGTTTTCACAGTCTCATCTGCCTTATAATTGAAATTCTTATTTTAACAGCATTATCTTAATGTTATTGCTAGCTGAGGAATGCCTTGTGAAGAGTGCAACATTAAAGTTAATTTGGCCCTACATCTTTGGTAATGTATACTGTCTGGAATATCATAAACTACAGATACTCATATTTCAACTGAAATGTGTCAAGGTTACTTTCTCAATTATTGTAATTTGTTTTAGGTGACCCCTAACATGGTTAGTTATCATTTCTCACATCTGACTAATCTCATATTGCTTGTGGTCTTTTTTGTTAGAGCAGCAAAAATCAGAATTCCTAATGATGTGAAGTTTTGTTTTCTTTCCTGTTTTTATTCTTAATTAAAACCTGTTATGCACTTCAGCTGAGCTTCCCAGTAAGAAAAATTAGATCAGTATTATAAGAATTAAGAAAGTACTCCTAGGATTATAGTCAATGTGTAACTCAAAAATATAACATAGTGAATAAAAAATAGGGGCCAATATTGTTAAGTGGCAACTTCTATTAAGCAAAACCTACAGTTCATATAATTTAATGTTTATTAAGTGCTATTAAAGAAACTATATACACAGTATGCTAATAAGCAAAACAATCTCACTTAATGAGCTTTTATTCCCATTCAGGTATAATGATTTTCCTATTGCTTATTGAATAAATGCCTGGACTAGCAAATACTTCACATGTAAACAGGTCAAATCAAAAGACTACTAAAACCTTAGGGATTAATACTAAAAGTTTAAAAATTCAAACATTTTAAGATAATTATTTTCAATATTAATATGATAAATCAAAATATCTGAGATTCAATTAAAAGTTAATCTTTGATGCCTGGGATTTTCTTCAAAATAATCAATGCTGAAGCTCGGGGTAAGAGAGCATAAAGATGAAACAAGATTGGCCATGAGTCAGCAATTCTTGAAGTTGAGTGATATGATTTATCTCTCTATTTCTATGTATGCTCAGTTTTCTTTCTTATAAAAGTTAAAAATTAACCTTTGATATTAATATTTCTTTCCTTATTTAATGGAGTTATTTCACTAAGAAGGCCTCATAAGAACTGGAAAATACAGTCGTTTATTTTATGAAGATATTTTCCAAAATTCAATTTTTGGATTCTTGTTTTATAAGTACATATTATATACCCCCTACCCCTTGTCTTTCATTACAGAATATTCCTCAGTTAATATCTATGCATATATATCTATGGGAAAATTAACATTTGAAGATATGCATACCTATAAATGGGTAGCCAGACCTCACCAATGTTGGAAATTAATTTAGGTCTCTTCAAAATCAAATTTTGGGTTGGTGCAAAAGTAATTGCAGTTTTTGACATTACTTCTGCACCAATCTACTACAACAAGATACCATCACACAGTCATTAGAATAACAAAACAAAAGACCAAATCTCAACAATACCTAGTGCTGGTGAGGCTGTGAAGCAACTGGAACTCTCATGTGTTGTGGAGAGAAATACAAAATTGCATATACACTTTGGAAAATTGCTGAAGTTAAACATACTTTTACCACATGGCCCAGAAATCCTATTGATAGCTTTTCACCTGAGATAAACAAAAATATATTTTATTAGAAAGGCCTGTATGCAAACATTAATGATGGCTTTATTTACAGTAGCTCCAGGCTGGGAAAAATACAAATGTCTACTATCTGGTGACTGGATAAACAAACTGTGGTGCATATCCAATGGAATAAACTTAGCAATAGAATAAACTACTGATATATTTAATGGCATGGTTGGAGCTCATTGAAAGTTTGTGCTAAGTGAAAGAAACAAAACATAGAAGTCTGCATAAAATGTGGTTCCCCAGGAGGCAGAGGTTGCAGTGAGCCAAGATCATGCCACTGCCCTCCAGCCTGGCAACAGAGTGAGACTCTGTCACAAAAAAAAAAAAAAAAAAAAGAAGGTTCCATTTTCATGATGTTCTGGGGAAAGGCCAAACTATAAAGACACAAATAAGTGGTTGTAAGGGTCTATGGGCAGAGGGATGGGCCTTGCTTTCCATGGTGAGGAGCACCTTGTATATCTTGATTGGTGTGATCATGTGATCACTATATGACTGCACACACTGGTAGAACAAAGAGTGATGGAGTATGAATGAGGCTTTTCATTTGTATAATATATTTTTCTGTATTTTACAAAATTTTACAATTAAGATATATTAATTTTCTTAGAGAAATAGCTAACATTATTTAAAAATTAATAACTGATGTTATAACTATATTGCCTCATAATTCAAGAATATGTAGGAAAATAATTATTGCGACAATCACATTGCCCTTCATTGCTTGATGAAAACTGTGTATATGTATTATGCGTGATTTTACGTATTCATACACTCACATTACATTCAATACAGTGGGAGGCTGATTGGAGGTATCTAGTTAATCAAATATTATGGTGAAAAGAGGGTTTATATATTAATATAAATATAATGAAGTATCTTTATTACTAATTATACTAACATTAAACTTACTTAGATGAATCAAAAGTATTCTGAGATCCTATGGTGCTTTGGGTTTATCATTATATGCATGTTAATATAACACATGAGAAATAGTGTGTAGTAAGAGAACTAGACTGAAAGAGAATGAAATAAGAAGCAGTAGTAGAAGAAGAAAGAGATGATTCAAGGAGTGATATAATTAATGTCATTCTTAACAGCAGATTCTAAGATATTCTAGAGTATCAATTATGTCATAAGCACCTTTGTGCTATCTGGAATGTCTAGTATAGTGCACTGTACATTTTTTTGCTTAAGGAATGAGGTCATCAAAATTTAATGTACTTTTAATAAAATGTTATTTGGAACTGTTTGAAATTCAATTTATATAGGCATAATTATTCTATTTTGTGAATGTAGTTTCTAAAAATTTCTAAAATTCCTCCAAACACATAGGTGTCATAATGTATCTTTCAAAGAGATTCAAGAGGCCACATATGCAATACATTTTTAAAAGTTTTGAAAGAATGATTCTTCTAACAGGAAGTTATAATTTATGTAAGTTTATTAATACTCAATATTTACTCACATTTATTCAAGTTGAATACATATTCATTTATATTTACTCTTAGACTAAAAACATATGTGTAGATGTGTACAATATACTGGCTGAACAACTTCTTTCAATGTGGTTACCAAAGATTTTTCCTGTTCACTTAAAATCTGTATTTTTTCTAAACAAATTTCTTTTTATTTTTTTTAAGTCTGAGGTACTGTATGTGTATTTTAATGCAATAAAATATGCAATAAAATACTATGTGTATTAAATACACATAGTATTTTAATAAAATACACATAGTATTTTATTGCATTAAAATACAATAAGTTGCAAAATTGAGCAACGAAAACACAGATTTACCTAATTGAGAATAATCAATAAATAAAGAAAAATCAGGCAGTCCTAATTACTTTGTAACTCAAATATTTTTTAAGATCTTAAACATCAGTTTCCCCCTCACTTCTACTTGAATTGTTATTCACAAGAGTAGGGACTGTGCTCCTACATAATTTCTATATCCTCAATACTTCACTGTTGCTCAGCAATCCTTTTTATCACCTTAAGATAATGTTTCTCATTCATTTTTTCTTTATTATTTCTTTCTTTTGTTTCAAACTTCAATAATTAGTTAAACTCTACTATTTAAGGCAATTTCCTCTAGGACAAGAGAACAACAGAGACTGACTCAGAGGCAAGGGCAGGGATGTTATGTGGAGTCAGTTTATTGGGGTGAAATAAGAAATGGCTAGATAGGAATGGTGGTATCAGATCCATGGAGGGTATACAGTACATTATGTAGAGGAGTTATATATATACACATTTTTTTTTTACTATAAGAGATAGGAAGCTAATGTGGTTTGGCTCTGTCCCCACCCAAATCTCATCTTGAATTGTAGTTCCCATAATCCCCATGTGTGCTGTCCTGGGAGGGACCTGGTGGGAGGTAACTGACTCAGGGAGTAGTTACCTCCATGCTGTTCTCATGATAGTGAGTGAGTTATCATGAGATCTGATGGTTTTATATGGGACTTTTCTCCTTTTACTCGGCACTTCTCCTTCCTGCTGCCATGTGGAGAAGGACATATTTGCTTCCCCTTCCTCTTTGATTGTAACTTTCCTGAAGCCTCCCCAGCCATGCTGAACTGTGAGTCAATTAAACCTCTTTCCTTTATAAATTACCCAGTCTTGGTTGTCTTTATTAGCAGCATGAGAATGGACTAATACAGAAGCCATTGGGGAATTTTGAGCAAGGTGATATGAGAAGATTTGCATGCTAGAAAGATCACTTTAGTAGCAATGTGGAAAATTGCCTGGAAGAGTGAAGGCAGGGAAACCAGTAAGGAGGATAATGTAACAGAGCAGAAAAAAAATCATGAAGGCTTGAAACATAGGGCAGTAGTGAGAATAAAGAGATTCATTTAAGATATACTTAGGCTGTAGAACAGACAGGGCTCAATGACAGATAGAAAATGAAGAATCGAGTAAAAGGAGATGGATAACTCAGTTTTTGTCTTAACTATCACAGCCTTTGAAACAAATGTTCTACATCTCTTACTACTCTTAAGCCTCAACCTTATACATCAAGTTCACTCTCTGCAAGTGACCTTATTTCTAAATTATCATGAAAAACTAGGAGATCATTGAAGGTAAACTCCTATCAAATAGAACGGCTCAAAATTTCCTTTGATCTTTACCCATCATTTTATTATCCTTTTTCATCTTTCTAAAATTAATACTTATACTTG
Organism: Theropithecus gelada; assembly: GCF_003255815.1. Classification (NCBI taxonomy): domain Eukaryota; kingdom Metazoa; phylum Chordata; class Mammalia; order Primates; family Cercopithecidae; genus Theropithecus; species Theropithecus gelada. Next base: position 112,328,795 of record NC_037677.1, on the reverse strand, counting down.
ACTTCTTGATACCTTCTCTGCTTTCACCTCCCCTTTATCCTACTACACATCTTTTTCCTTGAATATTTCTTCCCCCAAAAAACTTTCTCTTGAAACTGCCAATTTCTTAAATTACAATCTCACGTCCTTCCTTCCTTTAAATATTGTCAGTTTCAAGATGGTCATCTATCCTTGTTGCATCCACTTTCTCATTTTCACACATCTCTTGTGGTCTGGCTTCTGCCATTCAATACAAACTACTTCCTCAAAAGCCACCGATGACTGCATAATTACCAAATTCCATCTTCTCTCCTAGTGCTTGTCTTCATTGACTGCTTTGAAATGGATGACATCTTTTACCACACCATCCTTCTTGGCATGCTGTCTTATTCTTAATTCTAATGGTTCTAAAACTCTTCAATCTTCTTAATTCTGCACTCTTTCTCAGCCTGTCATTTGAATCTTTGTTTCCTTATAGCAATTTTCCTAGATTCTACCTTCAATTCTCTTTTCTCATTCCCATGACTTCAAGTACATAGGAAGAAGATCCAACCTTCTGACCCCTCCCACTTTTTGACCCAGACTATCCCTATATTCAGTTAGTTACGTTCTGTATATTCTACATTGTCAAAGTTTTCAGTGATATTTGCACCTTAACATTTTGACAATCACTAGTTCAGGGCCTGCCCTTTCAAATTGTTTCTCTACCTCAATTATTCTTCAATCCAATTGATGCTACAAAATGCTGCCAGTGTAATCTTTCTAAAATTAATCATAAAACTCTTCTCAAAAACCTTCTGTGTGATCCTCGGCATCTTGTTTAAATCGTCTTCCATGATGTGCTCCTACATTTGCTACCTTAACTCTCACAGCTGTTTCCTCACTGGGTGAATGTGGCCTTCACACTGCCTCACTCCACATACCACCCTGTTTTCTCTCTCCGTCCCTCGCTCACCTTGCTCTCTCAAATTGGCATGCTTCTTACTTGTCTCCATCCTCACCTATTCATATCTCTGCCTACTGACATTTTATGTACCTTTAAAGGCCAAGATAAATGACCACAACCTTTCCTGAAACATTAAGCAATACATTGAGTATTGTATTCCTTTTTCCTCTTCTTCATGCTTATTGCCCTTTTGGTATTAATAACATATTTTTATTAGAGGTATTTTTACAGTTACATATCTTTCCCGTTAGTCTGTAAGTTTCTGAAAGGTAAAGATAACATATTTTCCATATCTACCTCCCATACTGCTTTGCTAATAGGTGAATATTTGTGGAGCCAATTGTTCATAGTATATAGAGTTTGGTTTTAAGGTAGAATTTCCAGTTTAAAATATGGAAAAATAAAACTGAGCTGTTATAACTTTTATTTTCTAAGATACGCTTGGATGAATGAAAAATCAAGAAATAAAAACTCCTTCATAAACAATTACACTTAAACTTTACATATTTGATAGTCTGTTCCATAACATTGTGTGTGTGTGTGTGTGTGTGTGTGTGTGTGTGTGTGTGTTTAAAGACATAGGATTGGCTGGGTGTGGTGGCTCACACCTGTAATCCCAGCACTTCGGGAGGCTAAGGCAGGTAGATGACTTGAGGTTAGGAGTTTGAGACCAGCCTGGTCAACATGGTGAATCATCATCTCTACTAAAAATACAAAAATTAGCAAGGCATGGTGGTGTGTGCCTGTATTCCCAGCCACTCAAGAGGCTGAGGCAGAAGAATTGCATGAACCTGGGAGGTGGAGGTTGCAGTAAGCCAAGATTGTGCCATTGTACTCCAGCCTGGGTGACAGAGCAAGATTCCATCTCAAAAAAAATAAGATAGATAGATAGATAGATAGATAGATAGATAGACAGACAGACAGATAGATAGGATCTTGCTATTGCTCAGCCTGGCCTGGAACTTCTGGCCTCATATGATTCTCCCACCTCAGTCTCACAAGTAGCTGGGACTACAGGTGTGTGCCGCTGCACACAACTTTCTGCCCCACTTTTCTATGTCATTAATGGTAAATCCAGAGCTTTTCTCTACAAAGCAAATTTAAAAAGGCATATAATAATATAAACAAAATTATCAAGTGTAAATATAAGAAAAGGTCTCTGGTATGAAATATGTAAGAACTATGACCTTTGATGAAAAAAATCTATATTAAGATTTGAGGTAAATTTGCATATTTAATACTCTAAATTTTGACCTAGTTGCTATTTTATTTTCTAAGAAAGTAAAATATGGGAACACATGAAAATATTTATTTAGCTAAAGTATAACATTATTGATTTCTTAGATTCTACATATAAAATATCTAGCTTTACATTTTTAATATCTGGTATTTCACTTCGTAAGATTCTATTTGATTTAACAGCATTTTATAGGATTCTTACAGTCAGTTATTCCATTAAGGATATAAACCTGATGAGATTATCTCCTACTGCATGTAACAGAAAAAAGGAAATACAAGTTAAGTTAGTAACTGATTTTATGTGAAACATGAGCAAAAAATATATTAAACAAACTCATAAATTTAGTGTAAAAGTAACTGTTATAGGCAACAATAGCCTAATAAAATATTTAAACAAAAACTAGGAAATAACTACTGCATACTACCAGACATACAATGAATGCTTCAAGACAATCTAAAAAGTTAGAAAAAGGAGCCAAAAATATGACTAGCTGATTGCTGTTACTGAGAAAGTTGTATTAATTAAGATGTTAATACTAGTTTCGTGTTAATGATTTAAACACAATCATTTTAAAATACATAGGAGTATTCAAAGGGGTTGACAATACTCAAATTTACCCTACTGTGTTTCATAACTTGTGGAATGTTCTTTGGTGCAGGAGATACAATCTGCCCATTCTGTTAAGCGCAGTTATTTTTGGTGGATTCAATATGTTACCTCTTTTATCTGAGAGGAGGTGAAGGGTGGAGGACAGTGTGGCAATTCAGTCTTGTTTATCCAAAGCTATTAACACTGTTCCTAAGCATTGTTAAAACTGTATTCATAACTTTCCAATAAAGGATATTATAATCTTACTTTACATAGCCATTTATTACTTGCAAGGATGCTATATAAAAATAGTTTATGCTAGATTGATTCAGCTGTGATATGACCATAACCTTAAATAATACATTATTCTCTTGAATGGCAGCCAGTATGAATAAGGTTGATCTGCCTTTTGTACATCCAAATGTTTCTATTTATTATGTCAGACACAGTGAAGAGAAACCAGTTTTTTGTTGTTGCTATTGTTCATTTTCATCTTTACATTTTTCTCCATCATAGATTATATTCATCTTAAATGATTTAAGATCAGATAAAAATCATATTTCAATAGCATCTTAAATGATTTAAGATAAAAATAAAATTTCAATAGCACAATGAAAAATTTCATTTGTAAAATTTTAATTTGGGATGTATACAATAATTATAAATATATATATTTAGCTTTGGACTCAGTGAATTCTGAATGAAAGATGCTAGCAGTATTTTACTTTATAAGGACAGTTAACCTAGGGCATTTATCAAATTATTTATTAAAAATGTAAACACATGACTTTTATCATGCTTAAACTTTGGATTATATTAACTTAAAGCCATGTAGATTTCAATAATTTCAGTAATACATTATATTCATACGATTTTAATAGTTCTATTTATATCATGTTAATATTGAAGAAGCACCATTACTTAATTCTTATTTCATGCTTCAATCAATCATGAAACTCATGATATTTATGTTACTATTACAAATCTGACATTTTCAAAAAATTTTTTTCAAAACATTGTCTGCTAAATGGTTTTGGTGAAGAAAGGTCTTTTTATAATTTTAAATGAAAGATGAAGAAAATTCCAAAGTGCTGCTGGGAAACTAGATCTTTCCTCACTTCAAGAACCAAAGGTGAGCCTATAAAACTCTCTTATTTATTGTCAATAATTTTCTTAAAATAAAAAATCATGACTGGGCACAGTGGCTCACACCTGTAATCCCAGCACTTTGGGAGGCTGTGATGGGTGGATCACCTGAGGTCGGGAGTTCCAGACCAGACTGACCAACATGGTGAAACCCTGTCTCTACCAAAAATACAAAAATCAGCTGGGTGTGGTGGTGCATGTCTGTAATCCCAGCTACTCAGGAGGCTGAGGCAGGAGAATTGCTTGAGTCTGGGAGGCAGAGGTTGCAGTGAGCTGAGATCATGCCACTGCACTCCACAGTCTGGGTGACAGAGCCACACTCCATCTCAAAAAAAAAAAAAAAAAAAAAAATCTTCTAAATCATTTATTATGAAGAATTTGGTAATTTCCTTACAATTTCTTTCTGTCTACTACCAACTGAAAATCAGCTCCCTCTCTTAAGGAAAATGGCTCATGGGGCCTATAGGCAACTATGTGCAATTAGGGATTGGGTCCTACAGAAATTCTGGTGGAGGGAACTTATGCCTTACTTTCTCCCCTTTGGACTGGCCAAGCGCATAGGAACCAGCATCAAGACTCAGTGTAAGAATTTTACAGCGGCTTGGTCTAGAGAGAACTGTAAACACCAAGAGAAAAGTCAATATAATTCCTAAAAGACTGCACCTGGACTCTCTGGTCCCTACGAGGCTTAGAAAAAAGCAGAATTGAGGGTCTGGATCCTCCTTTTCCCTGAAACTGGGGGAGTACCAAAAGGTCAGTAGGAAATGGGTGGTGTGACTGTTTCTATGCCACTAGCACATTCACAAGTGAAGAGGACCTCCCTTCCCACCCCTTTCGACTTGCCAAAGCCTGAGTCTTAAATTGGTGACAATGAAAATAGCGAGCCAAGGCCAGGAAGAGGAATGGCAATCCAAAGAGAACCTGTGTTCAGTAAAATAGAGTTGCCAGAGGAGACAGCTATAGATAGTGTAAGGAAGGCCTTCCCACTTCAAAATAACCAAATGCTTAATGATGTATACTTTTTTCTTTGTTTTTAGACAGGGTCTTGCTCTGTTCAACCAGGCTGGAGTGCAGTCTACGATCATGGCTCACTGCAGCCTCGAACTCCCAGGCTCATGCACTTCTTCCACCTCAGGCTCCTGAGCAGCTGAAACCACAGATGAATGCCACCATGCCTGGCTATTTTTTTTTATTTTTTTATTTTTTTATTTTTCATTTTTTTTAGAGACAGGGTTTTGCCATGTTGCCCAAGCGGGTTTTGACCTCCTAAGCTTAAGGAATCCTCCTGCCTAGGCCTCCCAAAGTGCTGGGATTACAAGTATGAACCACCGTGCCTAGCAAATGAAGTATACCTTGTAATGCATTGCTGAGAATGCAGCCAGTAAGGGAATGCTCCAAGGCAACCAGATAAAACTGGAGAGGGTGCAATGAGCAGCAAGCAAACATAACAAGAGTGGCCTTGAGGGTAAAAGCTAATATAAGCAACTCACACGGTAAGAAAACTGAGTTTGAAAATACAAAAATTAGCCAGGCATGGTGGTGCACACCTGTAGTCCCAGCTACTCGAGAGGCTGAGGCAGGAGAATCACTTGAACCTGGGAGGCAGAGGTTGTAGTGAGCTGAAATCGTGCCACTGTACTCCATCCTGGGTGACAGAGCAAGACTCCTTCTCATAAATAAATAAATAAATAAATAAATAAATAAATAAATAAAAGGAAAACTGAGTTTGAGATTCCTGCCCTATTCCAGAAACCCTGGAAGAAGAGACTAAAGAATAAGGAGAGGCCCTTGGTTTTTAGCAGAAGCAGTCCTCTATGGAGGAAAGCATTATTTAGGTCACTGGCAAACCACAAAGTAAGATCAAAGAGGAGCTCATAAAGATCACCAAATACACAAGGAAATCAGTCATAATGAGTGAGAGCCAGCAGAAATAATCAATAGATTTAGATTTCCAAGGATTTCAGATATTGAAATGATCAGATACAACATAAAAATAATTTTGTTTGGAATGAAAAATGAAGTAATGAAAATAGTAAGGAAGAAGAGACTTTCAAAAACTGTCAGACTTAAAAAAAGAACCAAATATAACTTTAAAAAATAATAAATAAATCATAAAATATAACTTTAAAAAGTAATACAAATATGTGTTGAAAGCAATCCAAACGGTTACAGTAGAAAGCAGGTCAAAAACAGATTTTATACACTTAAAATAATTAGTGAATTGGAACAATGTTCAGAATAAGCCAAAAGAAACAGCGGAGAGAAGTAAATAGAAAACAGAAGAGAAAGACTCAGAGATTGTGAAGATAGAAAGAGGTTTAACATGCATCTAAGAGTCTTAGGAGAGGAATAAAGAAAATGGAGAAGAAAATACAAATGGGATAATGACTCAAGAATTTTTAGAAATAACCAAAGACTTGGATTCTCAAATATAGGAAGCACAAAATATGCCAAGCTGGTTAAATATAAATAAATGTATACTTTGTTCAGTTGTGATAAAACTGCTGAACACCAAACCCAGGGATTTTGGAGAGAAAAGCTAGATTATAAAGGAGTGACAATTATACTGAAGGAAAGTTTTTAGTACAGTAGTTTTCCCTTATCCATGGGTTCACTTTCCATGGTTTCAGTTATCTGTAGTCAACTGTGGTCTGAAAATATCAAATGGAAAAATTCCAGGAGAAAAAGATTAAATTGCACATAATTCAGACTTGGAAAAAGATGCGAATCATCTCTGTCTAGCATATTCAGCCTGCATCTACACTGTATAAACTACTTGCCCATTAATCACCTAGTAGCTGTCTTGGTTATCACATTAGCTTTGTAGAATCACAGTACTTGTGTTCAAGTACCCTTATTTTATTTAATAATGGCCCCAAAGTGCAAGAGTGGTGACGCTGGCATGTTATTATAATTGTTCTAGTTTATTATTAGTTATGGCTGTTAATCGCTTGTTGTGCCTAATTTATAAATTACACTTTATTGTAGGTATATACGTCTCGGTTTGGTACTATCCCATATTTCAGGCATCCACGGGGGCTCTTGGAACATATTCCCTGGGGAAGGGACCTACTATAGCAACAATGGAAATCAGAAGCCAGCCATTGTTTTCACATGAACACAATGTTTGAGTATGGTTCTCCCACTGAAAGATAACTAGAATGCTTGATAAAGTATATTTTAAATAATTTCTTAGATTGTAAAGAGTAAGAGGATACTGAAACTGGAGAGGGGAATAGGAAGACTAAGAGTTTATTATCAAAAGACATATGCTAAAGGGATTTCTTAAAGACACAGAGAAGGAAAGTGGAAACATTTTAAGAGGAAGCTCTGAAGGCAAAGAACAACTGTGAGCAAAGATGTGTACACATGCAACAAACCTGCATGCTATGCACATGTACCCTAGAACTTAAAGCATAATAATAATAATTAAAAAACAAATAAAATAAAATAGACAGTATGTCAGTAAATTTAAACACATATTGATCATATAATACAACAACAATAATATTTAATTCAAGGGATGACAAAACTCATAGAACTTAACAAAGGTAACTAAAACAATGAAAACTGGAAGCAAGATTTAAATTGTTCTTACATTGGGAAGAGGGAAAAATGTTCATTAATTTTTGACTTAAACTATGCCTGTTAAAATGTTAAGAATAACAACTAAAAGAAAAGAAATACAATTTTATAATCCCAGCACTTTGGGAGGCTGAGACAGGCGGATCACGAGGTCAGGAGATCGAGACCATCCTGGGTAACACAGTGAAACCCTGTCTCTACTAAAAAATACAAAAAAAAAAAACAAAAAAAAAAAACAAAAAACAACTAGCCGGGCGAGGTGGCGGGTGCCTGTAGTCCCAGCTACTCAGGAGGCTGAGGCAGGAGAATGGTGTGAACCTGGGAGGCGGAGATTGCAGTGAGCTGAGATCCGGCCACCGCACTCCAGCCTGGGCAACAGAGCGAGACTCCGTCTCAAAAAAAAAAAAAAAAAAAAAAGAAATACAATTTTATAACATCAATTGAGGAAAAAAGGGAATATTTTTTAAAGAGGGAAAAGTAATAGGAAATTCAGGATGAAAATAAAGCAAATGGTCTTTGCTTTGGTCTGAAAATATTACCAAAAGACACAATAAGCTGATTAATTAAAGTAGAGAAAATACAGCATTTAAAATCAATATCCAAAGAGAGAAAACATTTATAGCAGGTAATTTACAAATGCTTAATATATTTAATCTAGAAGTAAAAAGGCAAGGAATGTTCCAATTGAAGGATGAAGAAAGATATCAAATGAGTTATTCTATCATTTCTAATTTTTCTAGAATTAATACAGTATTTCTTATATAATCAGATGACTATCAATAAATGCTATTAAAATAGAAAAGGATAAGAGAATAATGGTCAACAAATGAACATCTAGGAAAAATACAAGTGGTTACAGACAATACAAAAATACTCAATTTTACTAGCAATAAAAATTTGGTTAAAAGAAGAAAGAAGGCAACATTTCTTGTATCAAATTAATAAAGTTGTAACAATGCTAACAATCAGGTCTGACAAGGATGCAGGAAAATAGAAATTCTCATACTTTGCTAAAGATAGTGTGAACAGAGACATTTCTAGAAAGTAAATAAGCAATATACCCAAGATCCTAAAAGTTAGTAACTTTTGATTCAGTAGGTTTTTTTCATAAACTAAGGTCGAGTTATATACAAAAATTAAGTACAGTCTTATTTATAATAGTGTGAAATTAGAATAATGCTAATTGAAAATAAAATAGGCAAGTAAATGATGATATACCACAAAATAATTAAAACATATTTTTGAATCAAACTTAGAAGTGAAAAATGTTCTTATTCTAATACTGACAAAAACAGAATGCAAAATCACATATAAAATATGCTCTTAATTTTGTAAAAATACAAATATGCAAAATGAAAATGTTATTGGAAGGAAATAAAAGTTCTGGCACTGAATATTTATGGGTAATAGGATAACGAAATATTTTAATTTGTATTGTATCTGCATTAATATTTATCTATAATGAGGATGTATTCTTTACATAATCAGAACATTGATAGTAAATGATAATAATTAAAAACATAAAACATCACAAATCAGTTATAAGAAAAAAGGAAACCTGGGGAAAAGTAAATAAGCTAGCTTAGGCCAGTCACTGGAACTACTGTCCATGGATATGGCAGGACAAGAATGAGGAACCAGGGGGACCTCTGGCTGTGCCCAAGAGCAGAGGACTGGGGTCATCCTACTCTAGGAATGAGGCCAGCAATGCTCTTAACAGGACAGCCGCTTCACTTCGACTGCCTTAGACTTTAACAATGTGTTTTTCACCTTGGGAGAGAGGTTTCTTACATAAGATACGAGGTTGAACTGTCCCAATAAACAGAGAATGAACTTCAGTGCGATGTCAAAATTAGCAGTTAAAACTACCAAATAGAAAGTAGACTCCAAATTAATTTTTTCTAGGTTAGGGGGCATTGAATTCACATATGCTTCTCCATTGTCCAATGCCTTTTTGAAAACTCTACTTTATAGCACTCTTTATATGTGGAGAGAATCAAAACATTACAAATTTGTAAAATGAAAATTCTGGTATAAAGTAGTTAAATATATACACAGAATACTAATGAAATGATTAGTCTGGTAAAAATCATGCTGTAAACATTGTCTTTAAAATTATTAATTAGCCTACTTGACTATAATTACCAAATAAAACCATCTTAAATTACTTTGTTTCTACAGAACTCTGTTACTTCATTAGCATAGCAAAACTACAAAAGTTATTTTTATAAGAAACTTCTAATATAAAAATAACAGAAAGCTTGTGTGCTGAGTTTATTGCAATTTAGTAAATCACTTTGATTTCTTTATAGCAATTTAGATTACAATGGATAACTGCTGGAATACTCTGATATACTAAGAGAGCCTATAACTTTCCAAGTGAAAGTTCTTCCTTAATATCCACAATTATCTATGACTATTTGAGCACCTGGAATCAAAGTATGCTATATGAACTTTAACTCTATGCTTTAAGGAACTCTATTCTTTACAAAAAAAATTCTATAGATATATTGAGGTCTAAGATGTATTCTCAATTTGAACTGAAACCAGCACATATAAAAAGTAATGTGGGAAAGAAATCCTTGGGCCAATATGAGATTTGAACCCTGGTTCTTGCTCTAGGTGACCGAAATTGTGATCTTCAGCATAGGTCTGAAGCTCTCAGAGCCTCAATTTCCTCAATAGTAAACAGAAAAAAAAAAGATGAAATATGCTCTTCCTATTTTATATGATTGACTTAAGACTCAAATGAGATTGAGATACTGTATGTAAAGGAATTTTGAAAAATAATATTTTAAACTCAATTTAAACATTTCGATCGTTCCCAAGACCTAGCAAGTTCAAATTCAACCTCTAAAACAATCTTTAAAAAGAACAAAGTTGGCTGTAATCCCAGCACTTTGGGAGGCCGAGGTGGGCGGATCATGAGGTCAGGAGATTGAGACCATTCTGGCTAACAGGGTGAAACCCCGTCTCTACCAAAAACACAAAAAAACTAGCCGGGCGTGGTGGCGGCGCCTGTAGTCCCAGCTGCTGGAGAGGCTGAGGCAGGAGAATGGCGTGAACCCAGGAGGCGGAGCTTGCAGTGAGCCGAGACGGCGCCACTGCACTCCAGCCTGGGCGACAGAGTGAGACTCCGTCTTGGGGGGGGAAAAAAAAAAAAGAACAAAGTTGGATGACTTACACTGTTAGATTCCAAAACTCGCTACAAAGGTAGAGTCATCAAGACAGTGTGGTACTGTCATAAGAATAGATAAATAGATTGGTGGAATAATATTGAGAGTCCAGAAATAAATCCTCATGGTTATGGTAAATTGATTTTCAACAAGGGTCTCTAGACTATTCAATGGAGAAAGAAAGTCCTTTTCAACAAGATATAATCCAGTAATTCCACTCTTAGACATATATCCAAAAGAAATGTAAACATGTTTATACAATGTTTTTACACAAATGTTCACAGTGGCATCATTCATAGTATCCAAAAAGTGGAAACAACTCAAGTAACCACCAACTAATTAATGTATAAACAAACTGTGCCACATCCATACAATGGACTATCATTTGACAATAGAAATGACTGAAGCACTGACACGTGCTACAATATATATCAACTTTAAAGACATTATGCTAAGTGAAAGAAGCTAATCACAAAAGATCACATTGTATATAGTTTTATTTGTATGAAATGTCCAAAACAGTAAAATCTATAAAGTTAGTAGATTAATTCTTGCCTAGGGCTAGGAGATGGGTGTCATGGGGAGGGGCTGAAGAAAAATGTGGGGTACGGAGACTGCTAAAAGGCATAGGATTTCTTTCAGAGGTGATGACAGTTTCCAAAATTTACTTTGGTGGTGGTTACATAACTGTGTATACCAAAAATCACTGCATTATATACATTAAATTGATGAACTATTGATATATGTTCTATATTTCAATAAAGCTATTTCCATAAAAATACCATATATTCATAACTAGATCTTGATCCCCAAATATAAAGGCCTTTCCTAAATGAGAATTTACATGTAATTATTTTTCCTTTGACATACTCAATTGAAATTTCTGAAAAAAACTGGTACAAAAGAAATAGAGGCATGCCAGTTATTAAGAGAACTGAGTAAAAAATAAAAATAGTAAGAATTCCAACAATTAATATAATGCTTTACGTTATACCAAGTATTTGCAAAAACGGCCCCATAGACAACAAAACAGTAAATCGGAATGAGTCATTTGTTCCCTCTCCTGATTTTAAACATGGAGATAATTTCTCAAAGAGAATGTCACACAAAGTTTCTCTCTCTCTTTTTTTTTGAGAAGGAGTCCTACTCTGTTGCTCAGGCTGGAGTGCAGGGGTGCAACCTTGGCTCACTGCAATTTTGGCTCACTGCAACTTCGCCTCACTGCAATTTCCATCTCCTGGGTTCAAGTAATTCTCCCGCCTCATTTTCCAGAGTAACTGGGATTACAGGCGTGCACCACCATGCCCAGCTAATTTTTGTATTTTCTGTAGAGATGGCATTTCACCATATTGGCCAGGCAGGTCTTGAACTCCTAACCTCAAATGATCTACTCGCGTCGGCCTCCCAAAGTGCTGGGATTACAGGAGTAAGCCACAGTGCTGGACCCAAAGTATCTCTTTGAAAAAAATCTTTTAGAGAGGTTATCTTAGTGGAAAATAAAAGAAATACATGAGCAAACAACTAGATATCAAAAGTAAAGGAGAACAAAAAAGTTCACTGTTCTTTACATAGGCCATAATAAAGAAAGAAGTGCATCCATAATGTTTGGATAAAAATTACAGGTGGTATTAATATACGGAAGGAGAAACAAAGGGAAGTTGAGAGCATGTTAAAGTATTAATTTTATTTGAAATGGGCTGTGGAGAAATATGTTTTAAAAAGCTTTAAGCATAGCTAGGGAAAAATCACTATGAATCTTGATAAGGAAAGGGTAGCTATCAGCAACATAAAAATAGAATATGCAATATTCTGTTTAGTAGATGAAAATCAGTTTATGGACAGAAGCTGGGAAAAAAAACCCAAAAAGAAGCAAGGCTGGTAACAACACACACACACACACACACACACACACACACACACACACACACACAAAATGGGGTAGCTGAAATAAGCCTTGGTAGAACAGTAGTTCATGTCAGTGTTAATATCAATTAAAAATCAATATCAAATGATTTTTATATCAAATCAATAAAAAAAAAACATTGATTTGATTTATATCAAATCAATCAAAAAAAAAAAAAAAAAAACCAGGCCGGGAGTGGTGGCTCAAGCCTGTAATCCCAGCACTTTGGGAGGCCGAGACGGGCGGATCACGAGGTCAGGAGATCGAGACCATCCTGGCTAACACAGTGAAACCCCGTCTCTACTAAAAATACCGAGTAGCTGTAGTCCCAGCTACTCAGGAGGCTGAGGCAGGAGAATGGCGGGAACCCGGGAGGCGGAGCTTCAGTGAGCTGAGATCTGGCCACTGCACTCCAGCCTGGGCGACAGAGCAAGACTCTGTCTCAAAAGAACAACAACAACAAAAAAAAGTACATGAAAAAATAAAAAAGCTAACAGTTTTTTCCAGAAAGTACAGGTGTAAAACAAAAGGATATAGTGCAATTGGAAATGAAAGAATGAAATAAGGAATATCAGAGAATATGAACTAAAAATAAGTAGGGCTAGACTTTTTTTTAACTCTACAAAATAAAATTTAACGTTAAAAATTCACAATGATAAAGAAGGAACCAAAATTTGGAAAAAATAGAACATGAAGATGTAATGATTATGAACACATGGGCACCTAACAATACATTATTGAACACTAGTAATGTGCAACTGACAGACTATGGTGACACAGTCTGTGTCATATTTGTTCCTTAAGTTTGTGAATTTTCTAGTTCTTTGATTATTTCTTTTCTTCTTTAGTCTGTGCATTACAGACATTTTTTTCTCTTGTTACTCGATTTTTAGCAGTATTTGAGAATGTTTTAAACAGATGGGGAAGAAAAGAATTTATAATAGTCCAAGAATAGTCTAAGTTTTCTCTGTGTGAAAGGTTTTTTACAAAAGTTACCTGAAACAAGGAACCAAAATGAAATTAGAGCACTTGCTGTACCTTTCATTTAATCATTCTCTTTTGTAATTTTTCCCCAAGAAGATATACACATACATTTCCTTATGTTCTAAGCTTCCATGGCAACCTGTGATCTAGAGTAGTAAAAAATCAAAATGTCTTAAAAATCATAGGGGAACATGCACCCAATATTTCATTTCCTCTAAAAACTGACCCTTTAAGTAGCATCCATGAGTTGTGATTTTTTATTATTTTTTCAGAAAAACCAAAAATGCTACAGAGAGAATCAATTATATGTATACCTAGGTTTTTGAAGGATTCTATTTTTCCATTCCTTATTTCCCTTGACAAAAAATAAAATCTGAAAATGGCAACATAAAATTAGTCAAATAAAGGCATTTTTTGCGTTCTGGTCATGGCGTGACGCAGGGATTGGCCAGCTCTTAAAAAAAAAAAAAAAGGCATCTAAAAAAGAATAAAGTGCTTCAATTCTTTACCCTTCTACTTAAATATATTTTACCACATATAAAATGTAAACAAAAGTAATAAACATACAATTAAATTAGTATGCATCATAATGCTTTGAATTTTGCACCTTTAGGGGTTATTATTTGCAGAAACCACTTCATGGATTACTTTTGGATTCTAATACCATATTTAGTTGCATATGATTTCTGTTTCATCATACTCTATTTCTGCCTTTGCAATAAAGGAATGTAATAATACAGCAATTAACCACAAATAAAAATATTCATTTTATATGTGAGAAACATTCACTTCTCAATATTCAAAAATGAAGCTATGTAATTAAAATGCAACTCATCTCCACCCACGTTGTCTAAGTAAACTTTGTTAATAAAGATAGATGTGAACTGTTAACTAGGGGCACAGAGTACTCCAAAGACTAAATATAGGTGCTTTGTTTCTCCGATCATACCTATATCTTAAATTCCCTCAGCTCCTATCTGTCAGAGAACGGCTGCCAGGTGAGCAGTCTGTCACTCTTGCCTAGGCTAATAGATTCTCCAGTGGCTTTGGTTACAGCTCATGTCATACTATTAAAACTATGTGCCTTGAAAATGGCATAACATATGTAGCTGAATCTTGTCAACTCTAGATAATCAGACTCTGTTTGGCTTCATAAGCAGATGTAGATTAGAGAAGCAATATAATAAATATGCAAACACAGTGGTCCTCTTTCAGCACCGCTGTTCCTACCTCTAATGGCCCTCGCAGAAACTCTGTTTGTTCAGCTCCCACTTCCAGAGCTACATCAACAGAAGCAAAGGGACGGCTGGCCATCTGCTGTCGTTCTCGAAGCAGTTGCTGGAGGGGGTTAAAAATGATTTGTCTTAAAATAGGTTTAAATGCTCATGAAATTCAACAATATCTGGTTCCCTTTTTTAACAAGTGGCATTGAAAAGTTAGGAATCATGTTACACACATATCCATATCTCGAGTACTAAAGATGAAAATTACTTTCTCCCCATGGCCTCGGTTATATGTCCACAGAGGCTTTTAATGTATGGTGCCTACAAATAACTTTTCCCTTGACCTCCATCCTGTAGGTCTAATACAATGTACTCAAAACCACTTTGAAAGTCTCAGGTGAGTGGTGCTACTTGAGTAAAAAGCGTTATTACAATAGTGGCTGTGCCAAATTTTCCTACTCAAAATAACTCATACTTTTGTCTTAGCTAAAAAAGAAAAAAACAGTAAAAATATTTAAGAAAAGATAATGAAAAGTTGCCAAAATGCATTAATAGAAATTAAAGGAACATATACCTGACAAGGCTAAGTTTTGTAAGTCATTAGAATCCCCTGTCAACTGCTATGGAACCAGAAGGAATTATTATTGGCAGTGTTTATAATTTTGGTCAAAGCCTTTGTTTATTATTCAAAATGAGGCATGATTAGTAAGTTGAGAAATTGTGTGCAAGAACTTCTAGAGCACCGCCACATACTTGTTTCTTTCTCTTTGTGACTATTCTGGGCTTTGCCCAAGCTAAAACCAATAAACTAGCAAGTCCCAACCAACTACTAAGCTAATTTATCTTTTTGCCTCTCTTTGTAATTATAATATTCATTAAGTCATGATAAAAAAAAATTGATGACCAGCACTAGATATTGCAATTTTTGCCCTTCTCATTCTATACAGCTAATAAAATTATTATTAAATATTAAAATAGGACGTGTGATGCAATTAAATACTCTTTAAAATGAGAAGAAAATTATATTATTGAAGAAAGGCAAAATTCTTGAACACAACGAATGGCTTCATTATTCACAGATATTTTTAAAGATTCTCTGTTATTAACTTAAAATGTTAACTACTCATCTTTGAATGTAAATGGATGTAGTCCTGTGAGTGAACATTCATAAAACTCCCTTGTAGATGATAAAGGAACACGGGCCAAATTATTTAAACACAAGTTTATTTATTTAAGCAGAAGTTTAGATAATAAACTGCCATCACACTTTATTATTTAAAATTTTTGTTTTAATAGCTGGTTTTTATTATTAAAAGAGAACAGTCACATGACAATATGGGATAGAAATAATGTAACTGTTAATGAGTAACAATTTAAGTTTGTAGATTACTTTTTTTGAATAAATTCATTTTAAAAATACATATTCAAAGTAAAAAGTGAATGTGATCTAAATTTTCAAATTATTCACTTTAATATAACTTCAAAATTATATTATTAAAAATACAGTTCCTGGCAAATAGAATCTGTTTCTGCCTCTCTCAATAGGAATGGGTAATTGATCTGAATAGTATTTCTATGCAAAATGCAAACATAATGTTATTTCAGATGCTGAGGGATAGTAAATGCGGAAGACACCAGGTTCTTTGTCTTTGGTAACAACACATACACCAACATGCCCAGACAACACACACACGAATATACAATCTACCCTTCCTATGATCATGTACAAATAGTCTTGAGAAAATTGTAAATTCCACTTTGTGTTTGAACACAATTTTCTAAGATTTGTATTATCAATTTTCTCCATTTGTATTAGCTCTCCTCAGCATACAAATGGCATCTCATATGACAAGTGATTGCTAGAAAAAATGAACAGCTTCTTTTTCCTCATCTTGCCTTTTCCTTATATCTGAAAGTAAAAAGTCTACAAAATAGAATTAATGAATACTCAATATCACACATTGTAATATAAATCAGCAAATATTCCAAACTCACAACTGTTGACAAAAAATAGAGTGCCATGGACTATAATCTATTACTGTGCCTCCCAAAACTCATAAAAAAAATCAGTGACTGATACTTTTGTTCAATTTTTAAATTTGTAGAATGCAAAAGTATATTTAAAAATTCTAGTTTGTTTTCTGAGCTTTGTGTTTCCATCACTTTTTAGGAACTGAATGTCTACTAAATTACTTTATATAAAGAAGAAGAAAAATATTCTTCCTGCCCAGGACTTTACTACTACAGCTTGTAAAGCAAGTCTGGCAAAATGGAAATAATTAGGTCACAATATAGAGTATTAGTAAAGTTACAAATAAAGAATTAGACAAATAAATTTATTCTGGGTGACCTAGTGGAAGACTGGTGAGAGAGCCCTTGCTGAAACAGCTGAGTTTCTGCCTCTGGGAGACTAATGCAAATGTTCTTACTGTGAAACTTAGGAAGAGAAAATCATTTTCCCCTGTAACACTCTTGCTTTAGTGTGATAGCCCTAAAATAATCAAATGGAGTAAATTGTGATGATCTTTGCAAATGATTTCTGCCCTCCTCCCCTATTCTTAACAATTGTCCTACTTTTAAATACCAGTCTCTCCACTTTTTAGCTGTTTGAGCTTAACCAAATTATTTGGACCTCTCTAAGCCTCAATTTTTCTCATCTATAAATAATAACAGTACCTACACTATGCCTATACCTTAGAGGACCTGTTTTAAAGCCCAGCTGTTGCACTTACTAGCAATTGGATCATAATCTCATTACTGAGGCCTTTCACTCATTCTTTCTCTCTATAAAATGGGAATAGCAATAATATCTTTAAGTCATAAGGTTGAGACTAAAGAGATCACACACTTGGGCTGTTCTGCACACAGGCTGGCACATTGTGAGCACTCAATAACTGCTAATTGGTACAATTATAATGTTAAATTTCAAGCACTATTTTTGTCTCCGAAGATGGCACACTAATTACCACAGGCCCATTTTCTTCAGCAATAGTGACACATTTTCCTCTACTAGTCTCCCTTTTAACAAATGTTGCAAATTTATGAGACAGTTGGAAAATGTCATTATTGTGGTAAAATGAATTTAGATTTGGAACTGCCTTCCACCATTTGTGACTAAGAGTGATAAAAACTCAACCTGAAAATTAGGAAAAAATATAGAGTATTTTCTTAAGAAATTTTGAAAATTAATCTATTTTCTAGGATTATGTTTTATATAAAACGAAGTTTAACATTTTGTATACCCATAAGAAGCCATATAGCAGATGTGTCTGTTTTATAACTAATCTGCTATTGCCAATTATTCAGCAGAACAATAAAGCCAAGAGAACAAATTGATCATAATACAATAGATTATAATCATACTGCCATAAACATTGTTGTGAAGAAAATTTAAAAATTAAAGAGATGTTAGTATCTTATTAGTTGTACATAGTAACTGTTTTGCTATTCAAAATCTCATATAAAACAAACCATGGAATTAAAAATGATATGAAAATCAGGCTGGGTGCAGCGGCTCACGCCTGTAAGAACTTTGGGAGGCCGAGGCAGGTGGATCACCTGAGGTCAGGAGTTCAAGACCAGCCTGACCAACATAGTGAAATCTTGTCTCTGCTAAAAAAAAAAAATAATAAAATTAGCCAGGCATGGTGGCACATGCCTGTAATCCCAGCTACTCAGGAGGCTGAGGCATGAGAATCACTTGAACCCGGGAGGTGGAGGTTGCAGTGAGGCGAGATTGCGTCATTGCACTCCAGCCTGGGCAACAAGAGCGAAACTCCATCTCAAAAAAAAAAAAAAAGAAAAGAAAAGAAAAGAATATCTATGTTTAAATTTGACTACCAGGTAGAGTCGGGTAGAGTCACTGATTCTATCAAACATGAATACAGATAATTCTTCAACTTAATACTATTACTTCAAATATGGTATCATTCCCCAAACTTCATACTCGCTACCTTTCCAAATACCGCAAGACATACAACTCTTTGAATGACTTTAGGATAATAATCCTTAAAACTACACATACATAAAAAACAAAGCAGTAACTAACTCTGCCTGCAATTGGCTTCTAAAATGTTAATAGCATATATAAGTGATATGGGTTGACTGTGTCCCCACCCAAATTTCAACTTGAATTGTATCTCCCAGAAATCTCCCATGTTGCGGGAGGGACCCAGTGGGAGGTAACTGAATTGTGGAGGCTGGTCTTTCCCATGTTATTCTCACGACAGTGAATAAGTCTCATGAAACGGATGGGTTTATCAGGGCTTTCTGCTTCTGCTTCTTCCTCATTTTTTCTTACCGCCACCATGTAAGAAGTGTCTTTGGCCCCCCACCATGATTCTGAGACCTCCCCAGCCATGTGGAACTGTAAGTCCAATTAAACCTCTTTTTCTTCCCAATCTCAAGTATGTCTTTATTAGTAGTGTGAAAATAGACTAATACAATAATCTTATATATATGTATATACCCATGCATATATAGTACATGTGCATGTCAATGTATGTAGAAAGTATAAGCATGACTATGCATATACATTAAGTAAATTACTATTGAAAGTAAATATATTATCACTCAAAGTAAAATTAAAATAAAAAGTCCAAAATAAGGGATTAAATGATGTCAACAAATGAGGGTCCTGTTGGCATCTGGATAACACTGATTATATAATTCATATGACCAAGACACAGTCTCCACAGATTTTTAGACCTGGTAGGAACCTCACAGATCCTCTAGGCAGGAAATTCTTCAACCTGCAGATCACGGACCTCTAAAGGGCAAATAGATGAGGACTAGAAAAGTTATGAACCTGTCACTAATAGATGATACTTTTAACTTTTTCCCTGCAATTTCAGTGGATTAAATCATTAACTTACTGCTGTCTTCAGAAGTTAACAGCCCCTCATCCTGAACCAAAATGTAACTCTACTTCCTTAAATTCTTTCAAGAAATAAATCAATCAACTCATATTAATGCTTACAAATAAAACAAAAGGGAGTAAATTCTAAAAGCCAGCAAAACTACTTTAGATTTACTGACACATTCCTATTTGCTAGATAAGAATTTGAAAATTATCTTCAAGGCAGAATTAGTTCAAAGCTCAGACATTTAATTGGAAACATTTGTTGTCTTCATGTAGCTCAGTGGTTCCCAAACTTTGTTTTTTCTGTAAACTTTGGCGTATATGCAATGCCACCCATACTCTATACTGAATGATCTTGTTTCTTAAAGATATCAGCCTTACATACTGATTGCAGATCATAACTTCAATGTAAAATTAGTCTCCTGGAACTCTGGAAATTGTCAATATTAACAAGAGCAGGGGGCTACAAACTATATGACCTGATAGCATCAACATCAAGAGCAGGTGGCTACAAACTATATGACCTGATAGCATCAACATAATTTCCTTGTAATAAGGTATTTTTAAAAGGTTCCTACTGGCAGGAATTAAATAAAATATACCTTACTTTTATAAGTATGGTCCTTTTAAGCATGGACTGTCATTGTTTAGGTTAATTTAGGAAATGTCAAAGAAAATGAATAATCTTCATTAGCAAATCTTTCTTATCTTTACATATCTATGTTATCCATTCCTACTTACACATCATGGGAGACAAAACAGTACTTCTTACATGGGCAATTCTTTGTAATTAAGTTTTGAAGTCAAGAAAATGGAAGGGGTGCCTGACATCTGTCCATTGATAAGTCTTCATGAAAATAAGTTTAATTTAAAAGGGATAAGAGCCAGACACAGTGGCTCATGCCTATAATCCCAGCACTTTGGGAGGCCAAGGCAGGCAGACCACCTGAGGTCAGGCATTCAAGACCAGCCTAGCCTAGCCAACATGGCAAAACTCTGTCTCTACTAAAAAATACAAAAAACGTATCCAGGCCTGGTGGTACACACCTGTAATCCCAGCTACTCAGGAGGTTGAGGTAGGAGAATGGCTTGAATCTGGGAGGCAGAGGTTGCAGTGAGCCAAGATCGCCACTGCACTCCAGCCTGGGACAACAGAGCAAGACTCCATCTCAAAAAAAAAAAAAAAAAAAAAAAAAAAAAAAAGGGGGGGTGGGGGATAGAATTTTACCAAAATTTGAATTTTTCTCAACACAAAAGCTGTGTCTTGAAGCATATCACAAAGTTGTTAAGCAAATCGGTTAAGCTTTATATCTTTGGATAGACCTTAGTAAAATCATTTTTTGGTCAGGGGTATGATCATGCTAATTTGCAGTGTGGAGCAAACAAAGAAAAGTAAAATAATATCCCTATCTGATTATCACATCCATTCCAGAAATTTCTAATGTTTGCTAACACTGAGTATTTTGAAATAAATTAGGAAAGGATTAGAATTTCGTCATTTCTTTTTAGTCTAAGTGAAACACTAACATGATCCAGCATAGACAATCCCTGGTTTTTCTCAACGGTGTGCTTGCTGACTTCTCATTAACAAAGAATTCCAACTTGTGAACACTTTTCCAAAAGAAAATCACTTAAATCTTCATAATACTGAAGAGTTAATATTGCATGCAAAACTCTGATTATGCAGATGATATACCTGTGTATACTTGTTTTTATCTTATACCTGATCACATATCTCATTTTGTTCCCTAATGAGAAATGAAGCTCTGTATGTCATGTGGCACATCTCTTCATGCTTTAGCAATAAGAAAATAATTTTCAGTAAAGTCTTAATGCCTTGTCAAGAAACTTCATTAAGGACTGGAAGCAAATTATGACGTTCTTTACTTCAAATTCCAAAGGATGATCTTGAATAGTTTAGACTAAAATTCTAGGAAAAAAATTCTTTTTTTCCTTTTTAAAAAAAAAAATAAATAAAAGCCTATTTGTAGAAAAATTTGATAGAGTTTGCTCATACAAGATTTCCATGGTGAATAAGTTTGCTTGTAATAATTAATTGAATGAATTTTTACTGAGCTCTAACTGCATGCCGTTTTCCTAGGAACTGATGTATAGGGTAACCCTTTTGATTCTATTCAGCAAGCTTCTCCATGCCAGCAAAAAAAATACCAGGGACTCTTCTGAACCATGTGCCAGGAAACTGGAAGTTGGCAAACTGGCAGATAGTATAGTCTGATATTGCAGGAAGTATTTATGTAGCCTGGAGTTAAAAGCAACAAAGCTATTCGTTAGTGGATGAAGACCTCCATATATGCAAAAATATTGCAGAAGTTTTGAAGGTGACTCTGGGAAATTTTAAAATTAAAATATGGACTCTAAATATTTTCTGTGTTGACACATAGCATCACTGATAAAGACTTTGCCAAAGATGATCTCATTTCAGGATAAAAGAAATAATGCAAAATGGATTTATGTAGGAGAGTCTTATAAACTGTGCTATGGCTTGATACAGGCTATGCTTTCTGGTGACCAACAGGAAATTCAATGGGCCTTTGCAAGGTAATATTTTACCTTGCTTTTTGTACTTGTTTACATTAAAACGAAATGTTGAAAAATGAATGCTTATTGACAACTTTAAAGAATACTCTGGGCACTTAAGAATCATAATTAACAGCACATGGAAGTCTTGTTTGTTTGACATTGACTTACATAAACAAATAAATAAAAGTATTACAGAAAAAAATTGCTGTGGGAAACAAAATGGTCAGGGGAAAGGTACCGTGCAGAAGGAAAGTGCTTTAGATGGAGTGGTTACAAAAGGGAAATGATATTTGCCCTGAAACCCTAAACAGTTAATCAGAATAGGCACACATCCCCAAAAGCTCAGTAGTTGAACACAGAAAAGTTTATTTTTTGCTCACACAAAATCCTCTGGTCTAGGTAACTTCCCATCTGGTAATTCAGCAATATAGATTGCTTCAATCTTGTCACTTTCCATCTCAACCCAAGACTTCCCGAAGAATCATGGCAGAAAAGGGACTAGTGAATTGTGTGTGGACTTTTCAGTGCTTCAGCCCACAAGTGACACACTTCATTATCAGAAATAGTCACACAGTCCAACCTAATGACACAGAAGTCAGAAAATGTAGGGTGGCAATTGGAATGTTAGGTGAATGGAACAAAGGAAGCTAGAAAAGAACTTTTCAGGCAGGGTCCGGGGGCTCACACCTGTAATCCCAGCACTTTGGGAGGCCGAGGCAGGCGGATCATGATGTCAAGAGATTGAGATCATCCTGGCCAACCAACATGGTGAAATCCCATCTCTACTAAAAATACAAAAATTAGCTGGGTGTAGTGGCACACACCTGTAGTCCCAGCTACTTGGGAGGCTGAAGCAGGAGAATCGCTTTAACGCGGGATGTAGAGATTGCAGTGAGCTGGGATTGCGCCACTGCACTCCAGCCCAGGTGACAGAGCGAGACTCCAATTCAAAAAAAGAACATTTCAGGCAGAGGGAAAAGCAAGCACCACATTTTGAGGCAAGCCTGAGCTTAAAATATTCAAAGAACAGACAGAAAGAAGCCGGAATCTTAATAAGCAAGATGGTGAAGGGCAGACTGGCCAAAGGATAATATTGGATTTATCAAGATTAAGATACACTGAAATCACATCTGTAAATCATTAGGCACACAGGAGCTAAATAAATTCGATTCATTGTTTTCTAAAACATAATTTTCTTTGTATTTCTCAGACAGTCCATTCCTATGGTGTTAGAATTAGCCTGGAACAAAATGGCACAAAAAATAGGTTTTACCATCCTCAAGTAAAGTTATTTAACACATCATTCAGAAAACAGCAACAGCAGTTAATCTCAAATACAATGAACCTAGCTCTCTCAATAAGTATCGAAAGGTCAATTTTGTATGTAACCTTTTTTAATACAAAAGGCCAGGTGGTTGTAATTTATCTGAGCAAATCAAAATGAGCAAAAGGATGAGTACTGAAAAGGTCATTTAAAAGCTAGATCCTCAGAATGGATTTTAATACATATTACTCCTCAAAGAGCAAAAATGAGAACCTGGTTAATTTCAAATTTTGAAATCTGCACTTGAAAAAAATTTTCACACATAGAATACCCCCACAGTCATACTATGGAGTATATTTCTTCTCAAACTTAGAAGTTTAAGTTGTGAAAGAAATACCTGTCCTGCTCTCAAAGAGAAGGACAAATGAATGCTATGTCTTTGACATCCAGGAAGTGCACAATATGATCAAGTCAACCTTGACAAGTGGAAATATAAAAGCATCTGACCACAATAGAAATGACACACTGACTTCTGCTGTGTGCCAGTAATTTGCTACAATAAAGCTCAGATCAATCTCTCAGTAGTTCTCCCCACCCGAAGAAGTAATTTACTAAAGAAAGATTTCTTTTCTCCCTGATTCTGGGAATTAATGCAAAGCTAATGATTCAGTTCTGAACCACAACATGCTAGTTTCTAGGTTAAAAAATTCTAAATGCAACATAATCCAGTTAGCTTTTACATTTAGTGTATAAGGAGTTCGTGTTGAACATTTCAGTAGTTTATGACTATAATTTTGAAGTTCTTCAAGAGGTTCTTAAATCTTCCTGGCTATGTAAATGACCCAAACACTGGCATTTTCCATTTAATCAATACATATTTTTTTCTTTGAGGAAATGGGATTATTTTGCTATTAGCTAATGGAGTCATTTTTAGTTCAATATTGCAAAATGCTAAGAAATGGTTCCTCAGTAAAATGCTCCTTTGTGAAGACATCTGCTAAACATAATTTTTAAAGTCTCCATTGGAAGATACCTATAATGACCATTGACTAACTGGTGTGATAAATGAATAGGCAATCTGACTTGTTTTCAATATTTTGTGAAAGGAGACATGACAGGCATTTTTTTAAAAAAATGAATTTCAATTGTTTGAATTTTTTTAATGTGAAGGGCAGTTTGATGTAGCACAGATTACTCATGACTGATATAAATCAGCTTTTTTATGTACTTGGAACAATGTGTTAAACCACACAAATCAAAATGTAAGAAAGTCACAGACTCATTGGAATAACTCATTCTCAGATTTGGAAGCAATACTTAGTCCAATGTTCCTATTAAAGCAGGCTCAGAAGTGCTGTGACTTACCTGACAGATGGTCATCTAGGGCCCTTGAATACCCTGATATGAACTTTGATCAAGACAAGTCTTCTCTATTTAGCATGTCTATAAGTAAATTTTTGAAACTAAATTCAGAACTTCACATTGGTATTTATTATAAATTTTTCATGTTTTACTGTTGTGATTGCTTGTAACCTATTTTTTTTTATTGAGTGCAGAATTCTCTTTGAACTTTTAAACTTCCAATGTGTTAGTTATCTCTCTGCATGTGGTCTTTCACGTTGACCCCTATTCCATTTCCCTGAACAGGTCAATGCCCTTTGGGGGCAAAGAGAATAATCAAGATAGTGAGTTGCCATACTTGCTAGTAATTCAACTCAAATCATAAAAGCCACCACAAGAATGAGTTTTGCCTTTTCATATTCCAGGGTTCCCTCCATGTAGTATATCAAAAGATAGGACAGATAAGGTATATGGATTTAGAAACATTCAGTTTATTTTCAAACACTATGTCCACTCAAGGTGGCAAGAGGTATATAGGTACATGATACCCAAGAAGTTCCCTAGCTAGCAGACTGGGCATGTTTTCCCTTATTTTCAGACTTCATGAAACCATCTTTTGTCCACTGCAAAACTTCTCCAAAACTTAACACTCCTTAGCCCTTGCCCTGGAATACAACTTTTTGGACCATATGTTATTGAATTCTAATTTCTGTATTTTGTATACATTTTTATAAGGAGTGGGTTCTAAACTTGGGGCAACTGAGAAAGGCATCTGTGTATTTCTGACTTAGCTGGCCCCTCTCTAACTGATGACCAGACAGATTTCTTGGCTCATTCATCCTCTCGTGGTCCAATGATGCTCCCAAGAACTTTGCAGCCTCTTCCTCTATGTCTTCTCTGCTTCACCAATCAACTGGTACATTTTCCTGAATGTATTGGCTTATGATATATTCCTGCTAAGAGGACACATCTAACCCTACAGTTATTGTCCCTTTACCAAAAGCATTTTAACTTTCACCAAATATATTCGATATACTTCACACTTAATCTACAAATTCCCTTTATTCTAATATATTTCCTTTCTATGAATTTTCCCATAAATATCTAAATTTGATAATCAGGCCATTTATTTCTCGGTTGATGAAAATTTTAAGTGGATCAGAGAAAAGAAATAAATGCTTCATTACCCTTTCTCTAGAAATGGACACTTACCTAGCAATCAATAATGAATTTATTGAACTGTTGGGGGTCTCTGATAAAGTTTCTATTATTAAGTAGACCCTTCTCATCTGCTTGAGATTCTGAATAAGTTAAAAAGTAAAAAGTGAAGATAAACAACACAATATCATTGAGACAGCCACGTAAAATAGGCCGCCTGGCAGAACCTCTGATAGGCCTGCACAATGGGAGGAGTGCACACTGGGTGGAGCCTTGGGAAGTTCCTGCTGTTTGCAGCTGGAGGAACCTGGCCTCTCCTGTTCTGGGGTGGTACCTGGGAGTCAATTAGTGAGATGCGGGCCTGTTAACAGGAAATTCTCTCACTTTGCTGAGTTTTTTTTTTTCTTTTTGCCCAATAAATTCCATTTTTCCCACCCTTAAATGTATCTGTGAGCCTAACCTTTCACGGTCATGGGATAAGTATCCCATTTTTAGCTGAACTAAGGAGAAAGTCCTACAACATCATCTTTATTACTGATGCTGTTTATTTCACTTAAATTTAGAAATCAAATAAGCCACTCCATTTCCTTAAGGATAGAAGAATTAATGGGGCAACCCAGAAAACAAAAATGAAGATCACTGGACTTCAACTAGGGCCAAGGCCTTAATGTACCGTTTACTATGCAAGTGCAACTATTCCTAAGCTTCGCTGAGGCAGTGACTTAATTATATGGAAAAAAAGGCTTTGGAAATTATTGAGCAGAATATTTGCTGTTATTCAACATATTAAACTACAAAGAAGTCAAGTTCTAAATTTATAGAACTCGAATTTTAATTTTTGTACTTTGTATACATATATATGAGCAGTGAGTCCCCAACTTGGGGCAACTGAGAAAGGTATCTGTGTATTTCTGTCTTAGCCAGCCCCTCAGCAACTGATGACTAGACAGCTTTCTTGGCTCATTCAATCTCTTATGGAGAGCTGATAGATAGATAGATAGATAGATAGATAGATAGATAGATAGATAGATAGATATAAAATAGAACCCGAATGAGCTTTAAATGGTTACTGTGTATATAAATATATATTTGTGTGTGTATATATAAACAGAATGTGAGTGAGCTTTAAATGGTTAGTGTTAGGCTTAAGTAGCCAACACTAGTTCCTTTACCTAAAATTTCATTTTCTACTTCTTCCCTGACCACCTCAATTAAAATGCCAATCATCTTCACACAGATACACACACACACACACACACACACACTGCCACTTTCCCTCTTCCTTACTTTGTTTTTCTCCACATTATTCTTTATCATCTAATATACTATATATTTCACTTATTTGTTTAAAGTTTGTCTCTATTGATAGTATTGGGATTTTTATATATGTTAATCTCAGCATCTAGAAAGTATTTGGTAGATGGAAGATATTCAACAAATATTTGTTGAATTTAAAAATTAATTTAGGACCAAGATAGGACCTATGGATGAAACTTACAACCATTTAGTTTGAATACAAGCTCAAGGTCACTCTCTACCACGTGGTCTTAGATTGTCTCTGAATTGGCTAATGACAGAGGAGAGACAAATACTTCCTGGGAAGTGAAGTCATAGAGACATATAGTGACAACAGCCACAGCAAAATAAGACTGAAATGCCTTCTGGTTAGTCACAAAAGCATGGGTTCTATTCACCAAACACAGTCACTCTCAATTTAGAGTTGGGATATATGGAAACTAAAAAATTCTTAAAATATTGTCTTGGAGGAGAAGGCTTGAATAAGATGTGCTTGGGGCTGATATGATTACAAACGTCTAATTTTTTTCTTTTTTTCTTTTTTTTCTTGAAACACTGTCTCGCTCTGTTGCCCAGCCTGGAGTGCAGTGGCACAATCTTGGCTCATTGCAACCTCCGTCTCCTGGGTTCAAGCGATTCTCGTGCCTCAGCCTCCCGAGTAGCTGGGACTACAGGTGCATGTCACCACGCCCAGCTTATTTTTGTGTTTTAGTAGAGACAGTGTTTGCACCACATTGGCCAAGCTAGTCTCAAACTCCTGACCTCAAGTGACCCACCTGCCTTGGCCTCCCAAAGTGCTGGGATTACAAGCATGAGCCACTGCGCCCAGACACAAATTTCTAAATTTTGCAAGAAGGCAGCAATGTGTCTCTAAGAGATAAGTATGCATAATACCAAAATCAACCATTTGCTTATGGATTTCTCCCACTGAGATTTAAACTCATAGCTCATGAATTCTGGACAACTTGTATAGACTGATAGGTATCATGGCAAGATGAAAATCAGGGTTTCACAATCTACCCTCCTTTCCTTAGACACCACTGAGTCTCTGTTATGGTGTCTGGCCACACTAAGAACTAGGTTTAGGTATATCATTTTGCCTGAGATAACTCATTTAAAGGGTAGGAATTGGTCTGTTTTCTAAGTTTTCTAAATTTGATGACTGCGTGGCCAGTGCTCTGAACATTTTCCATATATTATTAATAATTTGTATTATTTAAAATTAGGTCCATGGAAGGCTTGGCATTGAACTAATATAGCAGTGTTGACGCTGAAGGAGCTTTATGTATTCTGGTGAGAAACAGACAATCCCAACTCTTCCTGTGAATGGTGAATGCTTATGGCTGAGATTAATATTGAAGAATGTTTAATATTTTAATAAGAAATATTGAAGAATGGTTTTGGAATTTATTTGAAGAATTTTTAACTCACAAAGGCAAAATAATTTTAGACTTTACTTATGGTTTTAACTTGCCAACAAATAAAATCTTTTAAACTTTAATGATTGTTCCCTGGGAATTTGATAAAGTGAGGAGATTTTATTTAATTAGAGCATTTCTATGTTTTTGGAATTTTATTACTGATGTATCTTTATGCATTCTAGTATTAGAGTTATTTAATATGGCCATAGAGTTATATATAATTTAAGATAAGAAATAAGTTGGCGGTAAATTTCCAGCTTCGGATACAGAGTGTCATTGAAGCTGATTTGATATATGTCCTGTTCCAACCCATTTCAGAATCTTCTCAATGTAGAATCAAAACTGACCACCATGGATCTCAGGATAATGGTCAAAGCAGCTGACCTTAGAATTGGCCTCCTGCCCAAATAAACTGCTGATCTCCTCTCTCACATAGTTGACCACAGGCTTTATGGTTAAACTCAGTGGCCTAAGAGAACAGATGCAAGGCAAAGTTAGAGGGGAAAGAAAACCTTTTGCCCTTCCTAATTTTGATGAAGAAGTATTTTCCATAGTCTCCTAGCTTCTCTCCTGCTCTTACTCATTGTGCTCCAAGGAGGTGAAATGATTAATTCTACAGATGAATCTGCCTGTCTTCCTTTTAGAAGCAAATCTGCCTGCAGATGATGTGAATTTGATTTGGATCCTCTCTCTCATAACTTATCTGGGAAGGCTACCCACAGGAGGCAGCATATCTTAATGTATTATCCATGGCAGGTGACAAAATCTGCCTAATTCTGGAGTTCAGAATTAGCAAAATAATTTGGTTTATGGACCCAAAGTTATGTCCTTTAGCATGAGTTTTATCAATAATAAAAATGATATATTGACCAGTATTTTCAAATTAACTGTTTAATTCCTATTTGTTTAGAACCCAGCAAGAGTGCTAATTATTGGCCCCTCTCAGAAGCCACCACCAACAACTATGCTATTACCCAGTGTCCATTTTACGATCAACTTCAAAAGAACACCAGATATTCATAAATGCCATTATAAAGTTAAGATATATCATATCTGCAGCATAACATTGCTGTATCAGTCAGGTTATCCTGACTGATACGAAAAAGAACAAAAAGAACAAAAGTTCATTTTGAAGCCTTAACTCACTTGTAGCTTTACACTTTCTAATACCATTACTTAAACTGAATAAATGAATGAACAATTTATTGGGGTAAGAACAAAAAAAGAACAAAAAAGAACAAAAAAGAACAAAAGTTCATTTTGAAGCCTTAACTCACTTGTAGCTTTACACTTTCTAATACCATTACTTAAACTGAATAAATGAATGAACAATTTATTGGGGTATTTTATTTTAGCTCTCTTGCCAAAGAATCAAAATAGCTTTCCTGTAAACATTTTGGA
Organism: Theropithecus gelada; assembly: GCF_003255815.1. Classification (NCBI taxonomy): domain Eukaryota; kingdom Metazoa; phylum Chordata; class Mammalia; order Primates; family Cercopithecidae; genus Theropithecus; species Theropithecus gelada. The sequence continues at coordinate 112,298,742 of NC_037677.1, read as the reverse complement.
ATAAATGTTGCTAAAATCTGGGGGTATGTAAATGCTTCTCTTCGCTATTCTCTTTCCTTTCTATTATATACTCTCAAATGGCATGATGGTTTTCTCTCTCCCGGGACGCCTACATCCCCCGCCTGTTGGTTGTTCATCTTACTATTCTCTCTGTCTTCTCAAAGTTAGAGCTATTAGCAAAGCAAATCAAGAATGGATCACATCTTCAGCTTTCAGTGGAATATCCAGACAGTTTCTGCTTCCCTATAATTACTCTATCTTGATGCAGCGCCAATTTTGTAACCTGTCTGTGGGACAAAGACAATGTGTCACAGGTCATGCAATTATGACTACACACACTTTCAGCTCAAGGGAGATCTTTTGGAATTAATTCAAGTGCAGTACTCACTGCAGTCACCATCTCCAAAATGTAAATAATCTGATTCATGTACCCCTTTTCTATTTATTATACTCTTTCTGTCGATACTAGCTTGGCTTACACTGATCTTCCATGTCAGGACTATCACATAAACAAAGTAAATAACTTACTGATGAAATACATGTTCCAAAGCTTCTAAATTTCACCCAAGTCTCTGCATGCTTTCAGTGTTATTTTATCGTTTTCTTTGAGTATAGGATAAATGACTCTTTCGTTTGAAAAATGCTGTATATTATACTAAGTCATTAAAGAATTGAGATCCCTCTACAATGCAAGATGCTTTGCTAAAACTACAGAAACTAGCAAGAAATAGGACAGAGTGCTTGTCTTCCAGATTTGTATCCTACTTAGAAAATTGAGATTTAAAGCATAAAATGTTAACTTATAATAGAAGATTTTAATCACAGAACAATTCAGAAATGCAAATGTGCAATCGGTTGTCAAATAAGTGGCATAAACAAGTGATGAGATTTTAGGAAAAGACATTGTCATGGACTGGACTGGTACTAAAGGCCTTAGATGTCTGTGAGACAAAGGATGTGTAGAATTTGAATAACAATATTGTAATAATTAAATAATAATTTGGGTTAAAATAATTCTTTTATTATACAATTCTAGTTTTGTGAGACTAAATGTACCCTTTTATCCTTCTTCTTTATACTACAAATTCCTGTTCATTATTTCTTCTCATTTGTCAAAGTCTATACATTGCTCTTCGTTTCTAACTTCTTTTTCTTCAAATCTCTCACATTTTCTCATCTCTGAATCCCATAAATCTTTTCCTGCCCTGCCTTTTCCATTCCCTTTTAATTACAGTAACCACAGGAACAAGATTTTACTCTTCAGATATATTGGAATAAGTTTGTGATACTAGAATTCAAAAAAAACAGAACTACATTTGTGTCAATCATTTACTTGACGCAAACTTTGCTCACCTAATATATATTTTTCTCACTATGTTTGCTCTTCATTACATATATTTCAGTATGTAATAGTTAGACATGCAAGGTATCTGAATGTGTGACATGCCAACAAATACCAATTGAATTATAGCACTGTAGTGAGTGTTTTGGGCTTTCTTCAGAAACTGCCTTATATTCACTGACAATTCTAAGGCCAAGTAGGTCAAAATTCAAATAAATATGCAAATTATTATAAAGTGAATGAATTCGTATAAATATTATTAAAATAGATCTGAACATTTAACTGGTCTCTGCTACCTTTTAACCAGCTCCTCTTTCAATCAGTAATAAAAAAGTAATGAATAAAGGATAAATTATTATTCAATCTACTGAATGCCACTGTTGTCAACAAAGCACGTGTGTTCCCTTTCTGAGAATCCTAAGTAAACTATTATAATTTATTTTCCCAATTCATTGCTTACTTGCTTCAAAAAAAAAGTGAGATGACTAACTAAGCAAATTATATTCTAATTTAAATCTTGTCTTGACCTTAAAAGGATTGACCAAAACCGTATTTTAATTCAAGTTAGAAGTCACTGTAAGCTCGTCAAAGTAATATACACCACAGACATTAGCAAATACACAGAACCAGTAAGAGCTTAAATGATATCCTTTAGCAATTTTCTTGCTAACACTTCAGCTTGAATTTACAATAACATTTATGATAATTTACTGTATACTGCTAACTTAAAACATTTAATTGGAAATGATGCAAGCATACGTTCAGAGAATGATGTATCAGATATGGCAAGGCTCTCTCTAGTGCAAACGAAAGAGGAAGAGCAAATATAATGTCACTGGAAATTATGTCCCCTTCCTATGCAAAGAACTTAGCCGTTTCCAATAAACAGTATTGAAAATGAAGAAAGAGGCCGGGCGCGGTGGCTCAAGCCTGTAATCCCAGCACTTTGGGAGGCCGAGACGGGCGGATCACGAGGTCAGGAGATCGAGACCATCCTGGCTAACCCGGTGAAACCCCGTCTCTACTAAAAAATACAAAAAACTAGCCAGGCGAGGTGGCGGGCGCCTGTAGTCCCAGTTACTTGGGAGGCTGAGGCAGGAGAATGGCGTAAACCCGGGAGGCGGAGCTTGCAGTGAGCTGAGATCCGGCCACTGCACTTCAGCTCGGGCGACAGAGCGAGACTCCGTCTCAAAAAAAAAAAAAAAAAAGAAAATGAAGAAAGAGTTTATACATTTTCATATGTTTTAAAATTATCAACGTATGTAGATTTTGTTAAAACAATAATTCCCTTTAGGAAAATCACACTTTTTAAAGTGATTGTATCTTCATAAGAACCCTGTGAGTTCAGGCTCCAATTTTCTCAGGGAAAAGAAGCTACAAAGTAAATATGGGACTTACTAAAAGCTAAAGGCACAAAATATTCTAGTTAATAGTGCTACTTTTATTCTCATTATCTTTCTATTGCAGTATTGACAACACTAATCTATGTGAAGTAAAAAGCCAGAGAACCCTATTTTAAAAGATAAAGAGGACTCTGAGTTCCATCCGGTACTCCTGCCACCTTTAGAAATTATATTCATCATCCCAAATGTTTATGTTCCTTTTTAGTATTAGTGCAGTAGGCTGGATAATGATGATTTTATATAAATTTCATTATATATAATTTACATACCTTAAAAGGAAAGGGATTCATAAGATAAATTAGTAAACAGGAGCACATCAAGGAATATTTTTACCTAGTTGGCAAAAATTAAATTAATGAAGCACTTTGGCAAGAGTATTATTAAGAGAATGCCACTGGTTTGGCCCTTCTGGAAACTATTTGCTATCAGATATCAGAAACATCAAAAGTCCACATATCATTTGACCTAGTAATTCCACTGCTAGGAATCTATATTAATGAAATACATAATGAGAGATATAAGCAAGATTTATAAGTTTCTATGAAAGTGTCATTTATAATAGTGAAAAATTGAAGACAATTTGGTCTATTTGGCTAAATTTGAATACAAAAAAGATAAAATATCATACGACCATTAAAAATTTTTCAAGGAATTTTAATAACATTGGAAAATGTTAAGAACATAATTTTTTGAAAAAAATCAGAATAAATGTGTATATATATGTATATGTAAATGCAGATATATATATATATATAATCACATATATATATAATCAAAATAAGATTTGGAATAATGTTTACTTTGGCTTGAGGAATACAGGGAGATGGAATAGGGTAGGGCCAACAAACTTAACATGATATTGTGAATGAGGTTCAAAAGAAGAAAAAACTCACTGTAAGAATGATCCCAATTATATTTCTGTATCACTGATGTCCACATCTATACCTATAACTTTATGCCCGGGAAATACAAAAAGTGTTATCTTTAGAATACAAATTTTAATTTACTTAAATACACATTTTCTGAACTTTTCTATAAAAGTTTCTGTAAGAGGGAAAGAAGAAGAATATTAGCTGTTATTTTGATATCTCTGAATTGTTTAGACTGATAACATAAGAGTGCAATGATTTTGGAAAACAGTAGAACAATAAAATAATAATTTTTGCTATTTTAGAAAGCTGCCTTATTTGTACCCATTATTTATATTATATATTATGTGATACTACAGGATAAAAGTCACATGGATTAGTACCTGCCTGAGTTGAATTCATTAATGAAACAAGTTCTAGGAGAAATCCTGTATATAAGTAATTAAAATTGAGATGAATAATTCATCATATCAATTAAATTTAGAATTTATAAGAAATTACCCAAAAACTAAGAGAGATAGTGTTGGAAGAATTTTCTGTGAAATAGAAGCATGCTTAGTTGTTGATGTTAGAGCTAGATAAGGAAGTAATCTTTTTCAGAAACCATTAAAGTAGCTTAGATTAATATCTGATTGTGTGTAGTTGTTCTCATAAAAAATGACCTAGTGTGACAAAACTTCAGTTGATCTAAACTGCCTGGCATTATATGGGACTTTAAATTGGCATATTTAACTACTCAGGCTGTCAAATTAATTTAGATTAGGACTAAAAATATAATGACAAAGTTTGCCATCTGGTGGTCAGTGTGATACAAGTCGGATGTCTGCACTTAACATATTTCTATTTCAGAGTTTTGAATTGAGTGTAAAAATGTAAAGACAATATCGGTATTAAATAAATTCATGGATGAAATTAAAGCTGTGGCAGAGAAAAGTGCATTGTGTGATTTGGTCAGACAGTAGCTGTGGTGGGCTGAATAATGCCCCCCAAAAATCTCCAGGTCCTAATCTCTAGAATCTGTGAAAGTTTCTTCATATGGCAAAAGAGACTCTGCAGATGTGATCAAATTAAGTCTTAAGATGGGGATATTTTCCTGGATCATCCTGAAGGGTTCTAACTGTAATCACAGTGCCCTTATAAGATAGAGGCATAGGGAGATTTAACTAGAGAAGAAGTCAAGGTAATGTGACCACTAAAGCAAGATGTGATAATACTGGTTTTGAAAAGGGCCAGGAGCCAAGGAATGCAAGAAATGTAGTTTTAGAAGCTAAAAAAGGGAAGATCATGAATTCTCCCCTACAGCCTCTAGCAGGGGCGTGGCTACAGAGACCTTGATTTCTGCAAGGTAGGACTAATTTCAGACTTCTGACCTTCAGAACTGCAAGGGAATAAATTGTTTTGAGCCAATGAGTTTACAGTAATTGTGTTGTACTAGTCACAGGGAACTAATACGACAGCTAAGTGGAAGACAGCTTGAGGCCGGAATGATATAAGAAAATATAAGAAGTATGAAAAAATTAACTCTGTCCACTAATTAGATGCTAAATATGACCATGTCTGTCAATAAGTAATGCATTAGCACACAAACTAATTTTTTTAAGCCTAGAAAAAGTTAAGATTGTTTAGAAAGAAATCAAACAGAATGCACAAAAATAAACTACTTTCTGCATAATCCCTGTGGTCCGACCTGATAATTCAAAGGAACAGAATAGTAAAAGTATTTTATTCTATAAATCTTTTGGGAGATAGTAATCTTATAGTACATGCATATTTTACTGTGACAGTGGTCTTATAGTAATCTATAGTACAGTAATCTTATAGTAAAAGATAGTAATCTTATAGTATATGCATAATTTTATAGTGACAGTAATCTTACAGTACATGAATATTTTGCTCACCAAGGTAATGTGATATATTTTAAAAAGTTAAATATTAACCAAAGCAAGGAGCTCTCCTGTAGTAGAGAACAGATTTAGAGTAAAATGAGGCTTGAGATAAAATTCACTAAGGATAACGAAATGAAAAAATACCACTGATCTGGGAAGTAATAAATATACAGCATATTCCCTCCTTTTTAAAAAAATAAATACCTCTATTATTTTAACCAACCTTGTTTTCTGGGAAGTGAAGAAAATTTCCAGATATAATGCTAAAATATCTGTTAGTATTTGAATTGCTATAATGTGTACTTGTGCTTGAAAAACAGAAGCATACAGACAGTATTTTTACTTCTCAGGATCCAGAGGACGCAGGTAATCTGATGGCCAAGGTCATAGTCAGGCATAGATAAAACATAAATGAGATATTTATGGGTTGGTTCAATTAACATTTACTGAGTACAGATCAGATTTCGGGGACCATGCTAGGCATTGAGATTCTCTGTCTTCAGTACACATAAATCAAACAGGCAATGAAAGAGAAATCCACATGCAGCCATGGGAGCCAAAGAGGACTGTCTCATATGAGAGCAATTGGACAGTGGGGCCGGGAAGGCTTCCACGTGAAACGTGAGGTAGAAGAAGGAGTTAACTAGGAGAAGAAAGAGAACGAGAAGAGGGTTATGGAAGAAGAAAGGAGGAGAAAGAGAGATAGAATAAGAAAGACGAGGACATAATAAGCAGAAAGACTATAAGAGGAAATGGAAAGACACCAATATTTCTAACATTTCTATAAAATAGCATAGAACAGTCAATATTTTACTTTCCTTAGAATATAAGAAAATGTATTGGGAATGAAGCTATATAGGTAGGCAACACCTTATACCCCATATCACAAAAAGTATTCTATAGGGATGGTGAATGTAGGTGTGTTAGCTTTCATTTTTTATCTTAAAAATTTTAGTTCAAGGCACAAAACAGTTATTGTTCATATTTATTCTTCTTAATATTTTTCCTAAAAATAAAATTATTAAATGTATCCTGAAAATAGTACATATAACTCATACATACAATTTAAAAATAACAGTTACATGGGTTGAAAATATGTCTTCCCAAAAAGGTAATGTTAAAGTCCTAAACCCTAGTATGTCAGAGTGGGGCCTTATTTAGTAATAGGGGTATTGCAGATATAATTAGTTAATACAAGGTCACAATAAAATAGGGTGGGCCCCTAATTCAAGGTGACCAGTTTCTTTATAAAGAGAATTCAGTCTAGAGAGACAGAGACATAGGGAGAATGCCATATGAAGAAGAAGGCAAAGATCAAAGGGATGCATTTGTAAGTCAAGAAATGTCAAATATTGCCAGCAACCCACCAGAAGCTAGGAAGAGGCACACACAGCTCTCAGAAGGAATCAACCCTACTGATATTTTGATCTTAGACTTACAGTCTCCAGAACTGTAAAATAATACATTTCTGTTGTCTCAAATATTCTCCTATACTTTTTCAAGTTTAAAAATTTTCTTTCTTTTAAGTCAAAACTGATTGTCTTTAATAAATCTGGGATTCATTTTTGTGCATGTGCAAATTGGGATTCTATTGCATTTTTTCCACAGTGAGTTGTCCCACCATCATTAATTAAATATTCTATCATTTTCCCACTGACTTAAAAATCAAGAAAACCTAAGTAATGCCATTCAGGACATAGGCATGGGCGAGGACTTCATGTCTAAAACACCAAAAGCAACGGCAACAGAAGCCAAAATTGACAAATGGGATCTAATTAAACTAAAGAGCTTCTGCACAGCAAAAGAAACTACTATCAGAGTGAAGAGGCAACCTACAGAATGGGAGAAAATTTTTGCAATCTACTCATCTGACAAAGGGCTAATACCCAGAACTTATAAAGAACTCAATCAAATTTACAAGAAAAAAACAACCCCATCAAAAAGTGGGCAAAGGATATGAACAGACACTTCTCAAAAGAAGACATGCATACAGCCAACAGACACATGAAAAAATGCTCATCATCACTCGCCATCAGAGAAATGCAAATCAAAACCACAATGAGATACTATCTCACACCAGTTAGAATGGCAATCATTAAAAAATCAGGAAAGAACAGGTGCTGAAGAGGATGTGGAGAAATAAGAATACTTTTACACTGTTGGTGGGACTGTAAACTAGTTCAACCATTGTGGAAAACAGTATGGCGATTCCTCAAGGATCTAGAACTAGAAATACCATTTGACCCAGCCATCCCATTACTGGGTATATACCCAAAGGATTATAAGTCATGCTGCTATAAAGACACATGCACACGTATGTTTATTGTGGCACTATTCACAATAGCAAAGATTTGGAATCAACCCAAATGTCCATAAGTGACAGACTGGATTAAGAAAATCTGGGACATATACACCATGGAATACTATGCAGCCATAAAAAAGGATGAGTTTGTGTCCTTTGTAGGGACATGGATGCAGCTGGAAACCATCATTCTCAGCAAACTATCGCAAGAACAGAAAACCAAATACTGCATGTTCTCACTCATAGGTGGGAATTGAACAATGAGATCACTTGGATACAGGAAGGGGAACATCACACACTGGGTCCTATTATGGGGAGGTGGGTGCAGGGAGGGATAGCATTAGGAGATATATGTAATGTAAATGACGAGTTAATGGGTACAGCACACCAACATGGCTCATGTATACATATGTAACAAACCTGCATGTTGTGCACATGTACCCTAGAACTTAAAGTATAATAATAAAAAAAAAGTTTTATTATTTAAAAAAAAAATCAAGCCATAGATCAAATTTCCATATAATGAATATCCATGAACCTACCACTTAACCTAAAAACTAGAATGTTACTAGATCATTCGTCAACCTATGTGCTACTTCCTCATTTTATCTCCCTGCTTATCACTCCAGAGATAACCACTGTCATAAGTAGTTTTGGTACTTCTTGATATTTTTAACAATGTTCTCTTTTGCTGTGCAGAAGCTCTTTAGTTTAACTAGATCTGACTTGTCAATTTTTGTTTTTGTTGCAATCGCTTTTGAAGACTTAGTCATAAATTCTTTCCCAAGGTCAATGTCTAGAATGGTGTTTCCTAGGCTGTCTTCCAGGTTGTCTTCTAGGATTATTACAGTTTGAGGTCTTACATATAACTCTTTAATTCATCTTGCATTAATTTTTGTACATGGTGAAAGGCAGGGTTCCAGTTTCATTCTTCTGCATGTGGTTAGCCAGCTATGCCAGCACCATTTATTGAATAGGGAGTCATTTATTCATTGCTTATTTTTGTTGACTCCGTTGAAGACCACAGGGCCATAAGTGTGTGGCTTTATTTCTGTGATCTCTATCTTGTTCCACTGGTCTATGTGTCAGTCTTTGCACCAGTACCATCCTGTTTTGATTATTGTACTCTTGTAGTATAGTTTGAAGTCTATAGTTTGTTCTTTTTGCTTAGGATTGCCTTGCCTATTTGGGCTTTTTTATTTTTATTTTTGGTTCCATAGGAAATTTACAATAGCTTTTTCTAATTCTGTGAAAAATGACTGGTAGTTTGATAGGAATAGTGTTGAATCTGTAGATTATTTTGGGCAGTAGATATTGATTCTTCCAATCCATGAGTACAGAATGTTTTTCATTAGTTTGTGTCATCTATGACTTCTTCCAGCAGTGTTTTGTAGTTCTCCTTGTAGAGATCTTTCACCTCCTTGGTTACGCGGATTCCTAGGTATTTTTTTGTGTGACTATTGTAAGCAAGATTCTATTCTTGGTTTGGCTCTCAGCTTAATGTTATTGGTGTATAGAAATCCTGCTGATTTGTATACATTAATTTTGTCTCCTGGAACCTTGCTGAAGTTGTTTATTAGTTCCAGGAGCATTTTGGTGGAGTCTTTAGTGTTTTCTAAGTATAGAGTCATTAGTGTTTCCTAAGTATAGAATTATATCATCAGCAAAGCAAGGTGATTTGACTTATTCTTTTACTATTTAGATGCCTTTTATTTCTTTTCCTTGCCTGATTGCTCTGGCTAGGACTTCCAGAACTATGTTGAATAGGAATGGTGAGACTGGGCATCCTTGTCTTATTCCAGTTATCAAAGAAAAAGCTTCCAGCTTTTGCCCATTCAGTATGATGTTGGCTGTGGGTTTGTCACAGATGGCCCTTATTATTTTGAGGTACATTCCTTTGATGACTAGATTTTTGAGGATTTTTATCATGAAGGGAAGTTGGACTTTATTGAAAACTTTTCTGTGTCTGTTGAGATGATCATAAACTTTTGTTTTTCATTCTGTTTACGTGGTGAATCACATTTATTTATTTGCATATGTTGAACCAACCTTGCATGCCAGGAATGTAGATACTCAATCGTGGTGAATTAACTTTTTGATGCGCTGCTGGATTCAATTTGGTAGCATTTTGTTGAGGACTTTTGAATAACTTTCTTTTTTTGTTGTGTCTTTTCCAGGTTTTGGTATCAGGGTGATGCTGGCTTCATAGAATGCTTAGGGAAGAGTCTCTCCTGCTGTATTTTTTGGAATAGTTTCAGTAGAATGAACACCAGCTCTCCTTTGTATGTCTGGTAGAATTCAGCTGTGAATCCATCTAGCCCAGGGCTTTTTTTGGTTGGTAGGTTTTTATTAGTGATTCAGTTTTAGAACTCAATATTGGTCTGTTTAGGGTTTCATTTCTTCCTGATACAATCTTGGGGAAATTGTGTGTTTCTAGAAATTTATCAGTTTTCTCTAGATTTTCTAATTTGTGTGCATAGAGGTGCTCATAATATTCTCTGAGGAACTTTTATATTTTTGTGGGATTGGCTGTAATATCATCTTTGTTATTTCTGATTTTGGTTATTTGGATCTTCTTCAATTTGTTTGCTAATCTATCTAGCAGTCTATCAATCTTCTTTATCCTTCCAAATTACCAACTTTTGGTTTCGCTGATTCTTTGTATGGATTTTTGTGTCTCAACTTTATTCAGCTATGCTCTGATTTCAGTTATTTCTTTTCTTCTTCTGGCTTTGGGGTTAGTTTTTGTTTTTCTAGTTCCTCTAGCTGTGATGTTAGATAATTAATTTGAGATATTTCTAATTTTTTGAGGTAGGTGTTTAGCACTATAAACTTCCTCTGAATACTGCTTTTGCTGCATCCCAGAAATTTTGGTATGTTGTATCTATATTTTCACTTATTTCCAATAATTTTTTGATTCCTGCCTTAATTTTGTTGTTTATCCAAAAGTCATTCAAGGACAAATTTTTACATTTCCATGTAATTGTGTGGTTTTGAGAGATCTTATTGCTATTGATTTCTACTTTTATTCTACTGTGGATTGAGAGTATGGTTGTTATATTTTCAATTTTAAAAAATTTATTGAGACTTGTTTTATGGACAAGCATGGGGTTGATCTTAGAGTACATTTCATGGGCAGATGAAAAGAACGTATATTCTGTGGTTAATAGGTATAGTTTTCTATAGATATCTTTTAGGTCCAAATGGCCAAGTATAAAATTTAAGTCCAGAAATTCTTTGTTAGTCTTATGCCTTGATGATCTATCTAATCCTGTCAGTGGGGTGTTGCACTCACCCTCTATTATTGTTCAGCTATCTATGTATTTTCACAGGTCTAGAAGGACTTGTTTTACGACTCTGGGTGCTCAATGTTGGGTGCATATATATGTAGAATAGTTAAGTCTTTTGTTGAATTGAACTCTTTATCAATATATAGTGCCCTTCTTTGTCCTTCTTTACTGTTATTGGTTTAAAGCCTGAAACTATCAACAAAGAATAACAGACAACATACAGCATGGGAGAAAATATTCACAAGCTATGCATCCAATAAAGGTCTAATATCCAGAATCTTTAAGGAATTTAAACAATTCAACAAGCAAAAGTCAACTAACCCCAGTAAAAAGTGGGCAAAAGAGGTGAACAGACACTTCTCAAAAGATGACATATATGTGGCTAAAATACATATGAAAAATGCTTCCTATCACTCACCATCAGAGAAATGGAAATCAAAACCACAATGAGATACCATCTCACACCAGCCAGAATGCATATTTTTAAAAAGTCAAACAACAGTAGATGCTGGTGAGGCTGCAGAGAAAAAGAAACACTTGCACCATGTTGGTAGGAATGTAAATTAGCTCAGCCACTGTGGAAAGCAGTTGGAAGATTTCTCAAAGAATTTAAAACAGAACGACAATTTGACCCAGCAATCCCATTACTGGGTATATATCCAAAAGAAATAAATCATTTAACCAAAAAAGGCACACACATTTGTGTTTTTATTCCAGTACAATTCACAATGGTAAAGACATCGAGTCAACTTAAGTGTCCATCGATGATGGATGAATAAAGAAAATGTGGTACATATATATCATGGAAGTCTACATAGCCATAAAAATGAACGAAATCTTGTCCTTTGCAGCAACATGGATGTAGCCAAAGGTCGTTATCAGCTTATTAAGTAATAATAACACAGGAACAGATTAAGCAAATTAACATAGAAACAGAAAACCAAATACCACATGGTCTCATTTAAAAGTGGGAGCTAAACATTGAGCACTCATGGACACAATGATGGCAGCAACAGACACAGGAGGCTACTAGAGATGAGAGGGGAGGAGGAAAGGGCTGAAAAAGTAACTATGGGATACTATGCTCACTACCTGGATGACGGGGTCAATGGTACCCCAAACCTCAGAGTCATGTAATGTACCCACGTAAGAAACCTGCACATGTATCCTTGAATCTAGAATAAAAGCTGTAATTATTCAAAATAAATCATAAATAAACAAATCAATGTTCTCTGACTGTGAATGATCCTTTATATCTTACTTTTTTCACTTCACCTTAGGTTTCTAACATCCATTTATGTTTCTGTATGAAGCTCTCATTTATTCATTTTCATTTTACTCCCAATAATTTGCAGTGACACATATCAAGTTTTTAATTCTGTGTGAGTTTGTTGTTGAACTCTTTATTCTGTTTCTTGATCTAATTGCCTATCCTTACACAAAAACATCACACTTCTTAATTACTCTAGTTTTATTTAAAAAAAAAAAATTGGTATCTTGAAAGGCAAGTCATCTAATCTTATACTTCCTGGTCAACAGTGTCTTGGATATTCTTGATACTTTGCTTTTCCATGTAAATTTTAGAACTATCTTTATATTTTATAAAAACCTGTTGCAATGGGAATTTTATTAAATCTATAGATCTATTTGATAACTTTACTACACTGAATCTTCTTAGATTCAGTAGAATTGATAACTTTACTATACTAGATCTTCTTATTCATAAAGTTGCTATTCCTCTCCATTTGGTTGAGTCATCATTAATACCTCTCAATAAAGCTTTACAAAACTTTATAATTTTATAACTTCATAATTTTCTACATAACAATCTTGAGCATCTGTTAAAATTATTCCTAAATAGCCATTTTTGTTGCTAACATAGATTTTTTTTAAAAAATCACATTTACTATTTGTTGCTGATGTATGTAAATATGAAATTTCCTTTAATGTATTTAGTTTATCTGGCTACTTTGTTAACTTTTACATATTACTAAAATTTAATAACTTAATACAAAAAGCACTGAGAAGAATATTGCTAGTAATGGCCATTTCTGGATAGCTGCTCTTTTTTTTTTTTTTTTTTTGTCTACTCACATTTCTTCTTCTTCTTTTTTTTTTTTTTTTAAATGAGACGGAGTCTCACTCTGTTGCCAGGCTGGAGTGCAGTGTCACCACCTCGGCTCACTGCAACCTCTGCCTTCCAGGTTCAAGTGATTCTCCTGCCTCAGCCTCCCAAGTAGCTGGGACTACAGGCCTGCACCACCACGCCCAGCTAATTTTTGTATTTTTGGTAGAGATGGGGTTTCACCATGTTGGTCAGGATGGTCTGGATCTCTTGACCTCGTGATCTGCCTGCCTCGGACTCCGAAAGTGCTGGGATTACAGGCTTGAGGCACCGCACCCAGCCCACATTTCTTCTTGACACTAGTAACAACTGCAGCATCTTTACGTTCAACTGAACTCTATCAGTGTGACATATGTTAAGAAAATTCATTGTGTTAAAATGCCTCCATGATTTCCCCTGTCCTTACTTGTAAATTCTCCACGTGTTCTGGTTCAAGGGCATCAGATTTAGCAAAATTCACAAAAATCATGTGGATACAAATCCACTATTTTACTTGGACTTAATTTGATCTTTTTTTTCTGTTAGAGTTGCTTGTTTTCATATCATTTAACTAGTTGCATTAGCATTAAATTAGTAAGCCTCTTCATTACATTTCATCTTATTATTATTTAATGCTTATTCTGGTAGTATATTTAAACTGGGTCCATTTCTCTGATTGTTGTGCAACCAAATATACATACAGAAACTATGAAAGTATCCCTAAAGAGTTAATTCCCATTTCTCTATCACTACAATGAGTTTTTCAATATTAATGTGACAAAGAGTATAAATCAAAATACTCTGTCTGGCATTTTAAGCTCTACTTAGTGTGCTTCAAAAGGGAAAAGTGGAACAATTTAGAGTTCATCAATTATATCACATTAAATTAGCCTCCATCATTGGCTTGGCTCGACAGCCTTCATCTATTTTAATTTACGACAGAAAGGACAGCCAAGTACAGGATAGTAGCAAAGACACGGTCAAATGCAGGCTCTGTCTTCTTAGTTATAAAAAATGCTTTGTTTTTATAGTATTAAGATAGGCATTAAGATAAAGACCTCTAACTCAAATGACATTCCAAAATAGCATATCATATATGTCATAATATTTACATTAATAAAAGTAAATTATAATAGAATTCTATATGTAACACACATAAATATTTTATTGATTAAAAAAATAGGCCAGGTACAGTGGTTTATGCCTGTAATCCTAATACTTTGGGAGGCTGAGGCAGGTAGATCACTTGAGCTCAGGAGTTTGAGACCAGCCTGGGCATCATGGTGAAACCTTGTCTTTACAAAAAATACAAAAATTAGCTGGGTGTGGTGGTGTGCATCTGTAGTCCCAGCTACTCAGGAGGGTGAGGTGGCAGAATCACTTTAGCCCAGAAGGTGGAGGCTGCAGTGAGCCATAATCACTCCAGCCTGAGGAACAGAGCAAGATCCTATCTCAAAAAAACACATAATATGCTTGTATGTAAAGCATAAATTCCAACTGTGATATTCTGTTAACATGGCAGAATACATTGGTTCTTTAAACAAATTTACAAGGAAAAAAACACACTAAAAAGTGGGGAAAGGGCATGAACACTTTTCAAAAGACATACATGTGGTCAACAATTACATGAAAAAAAGCTCAACATCACTGATCATTAGAGAAATGCAAATCAAAACCACCATGAGACACCATCGCACACCAGTCAGAATGGCTATGACATAGTTTGGCTTTGTGTTCCCATCCAAATCTTATCTCAAATTGTAATCCCCACATGTCAGAGAAGGGGCCAGGTGGGAAGTGACTGGATCATGGGGGTGGATTTTCCCCCTTGCTGTTCTCGTGATAGTGACTGTGTTCTCATGAGATCTGATGGTTTTAAAGTGTGGCATTTCCCCTCCCAGCTCTCTCTCTCTCTTGCTCTGACATGTGATGACTGTACCTGCTTCCCCTTTGCCTTCTGCCATGATTATAAGTTTCCTGAAGTCTCTCAGCCATGTGGAACTGTGAGTCAATTAAACCTCTTTTCATCATAAATTACCCAGTCTCAAGTAGTTCTTTATAGCAGTGTGAAAGTGGACTGATACAGGCTATTATTAGAAAGTCAAAAAATAACAGATGCTGGCAAGGTTGTGGACAAAAAGGAATGCTTATACACTGTTGGGAGTGTAAGACAGTTCAACCATTGTGGAAGACAGTATGGAGATTCCTCAAAGACCTAAAAGTAAAAATATCATTTGATCCAGCAATCCTGCTGCTGGGCATATACCCAAAGGAACATAAATCGTCCTATTGTTTTGTTTTGGTTTTTGAGACAGGGTCTCTTTCTGTCAACCAGGTTGGAGTGTAGTGGCACGATCTTGGCTCACTGAAACCTCTGCCACCCAGGCTCAAGCAATCCTTCTACTTCAGCTTCCTGAGTAGCTGGGATTATAGGTACATAGCACCAGGCCCAGCTAATTAAATCATTCCATTATAAAAACCATGCACACATATGCTTATCACAGCACTGTTCACAATAGCAAAGACATGGAATCAACCTAAATAAGCATCAATGCTAGACTGGATAAAGAAAATGTTGTACATATATACCATGGAATACCATGCAGCCATAAAAATTGAATACAGTTGTATCCTTTCAGGAACATGGATGGAGCTGCAGGTCATTATCCTTAGCAAACTAAACTAATGCATTCATTCTTCAACTATTGTGATGTTACCATTAAATGGCTGGGAATAGTCAATGACTTTCTTATTATTTTATAATCTTTATCATTACCTAAGCATCAACAGGTAAATGTTCTTTATTTTTATTCAATTTAATATCCTTAGCATTTTCTTTGTTTATAGTATAGAAAATGATGATATTGTTCTAATATATAAAGTTATCAACATAATGAATGTGCAATTCATACTGAATGTAGATTACAATACAAATCACATTGACTCTTCATGGGTTTTAGAATGACATCATGTTAGGTTTAAAATATTGAAAGCTTGGACTGAATGCTAGGAGATTCAAATAATAACTTACCCATTACTAACTTCACCTTCCATCTTTGAAAAAAAAGAATGTTGAAATATTATTTATAAATACTTCATACTTTTCAGAATAAAACTCCTATAAAAATAAGCAGTAGTATTATCACATTATTGAATTCCAGTGCTGTTTAAATTCCTAACTTTGATAATGGCTCCTTGAATTTGGACCTGACTGATGAGCATAAAAAAATTCTCCTTCAGATTAGTACTATATAGCCAAAATTGAATTTGAGAGAACTCAGGGTATTGACAATGGTCCTTTTCTTTTTTTTTTTTTTTTTTTTTTTTTTTTTAGTAGAGACGGGGTTTCACTGTGTTAGCCAGGATGGTCTCGATCTCCTGAACTCGTGATCCGCCCGTCTCGGCCTCCCAAAGTGCTGGGATTACAGGCTTGAGCCACCGCGCCCGGTCCTTTTCTAAATTAATAAAGAGTTTGGAATTTTTCTTTTTTGTTTTTCTTTTCTTTAAAAAAATGTGTTAGTTGATCTTTCTCTGAGCACCATTTTGAAAGTATCACTCTTATTTCATGAAAATCAGTATTCTTTCGATATTTAGGAAATATTAACTAAATCCAAACCATGTTTCTCAACCCCTTTTATCTCTAAGGATTCATAAAAATGGATGAAGATTGTGTGTGTGTGTGTGATAACATTTGTGAAAAAAAAAAAAAAACAGGAAAAATATAATGCACTCAATCACTTGAAATTGCATTTCTACCATCCTCCACCCTCCCAAAATAAAGCAAGAAAAAGTGAATCTATTATTTAGACTAGTCATAGAAAGTGCCTTATTCCCACCTGGGGAAAAGAAGCTTCATTTTTATAGTATCATTGTGTTCCACTCACAATTTTGTTAGTTGTATTGAACATCAAATCATGTTTAAATAAGCTTTAGTACTCTCCAAAATATCATTTATTTGCTATCAAGAATCTAAAAGGATGTCAGAAATAACATCCAGTATACACAAAATGAACATAGCAGTATCTGTGTCTTTGAAAATGTATTTTATATATAAATTCAA
This sequence comes from Theropithecus gelada, assembly GCF_003255815.1. Taxonomy (NCBI): domain Eukaryota; kingdom Metazoa; phylum Chordata; class Mammalia; order Primates; family Cercopithecidae; genus Theropithecus; species Theropithecus gelada. Next base: position 112,281,486 of record NC_037677.1, on the reverse strand, counting down.
AAGTCATGCTTTGCATAGCTGTTTACATTATGAGAAGTTTTAACACTGCTACCTGGATTTTACTTTAATCAAGATATTTGTCTAGTATTTACTTCCTAAGAACTCATCCACATTAGTTCCATATTAGAGCATCCAAAGCCTTTCTATAATAAATTGTATGTATTCAGAACATGCTTTTACATATTTTTATTTTTTGAATTCATATATGCCTATATTTTTCAGTAACTTATTACTATAAATATGAACATATTTGTAAACACAACCAATCACCAGACAGGTCTAGTTTTTATACACCGATATAGAGTGGGAAGTGAGTGTGTGTGTGCGTCTGCATGGACTGTGGGAGTAGAAGTGAAAAATAGGGAAGTTATGTTTGGGAACAGAAAATGGCAAACAGAAAGAGGCATAGATAAGGAACAAGTACTATGATTTAGGTATTATACAGGGGTTACTATACAGATAGTCATTTGGTATTATGACTTCATACTATATGGATAGTCATTTGACTAACATTATATTTTCCATTCATAGGAGAATTAAAAGCCAGTAAGCTTCTGGCCCCTTATGCCTAGCACCCTGCTGTCAAAGACAGCCATGTGATGTTTAATTATGTTTCTGGTCAATGATGGACTGTATATATTATAGGGCTCCCATGAAATTATAATGGAGCTACCCTATGTATGTGTGCCCGAGTTTTATCTTACATAATGCATTATTGCATTTTTACTCTACTTAATTTTTATATTTAGATACACAAATACTTATCATTGTGTTCTAGTTGTTTACAGTATTCAGTACAGTGACACGCAACACAGGTTTGTAGCCCGAGAGCAATAGGCCATACCGTATAGCCTAGGTGTGTAGTAGGCTATCCCATCTGAGTTTCTTCAAGGAAACTATGATGTTCACACTATGATGAACTTGCCTAATGAGGCATTTCTCAGAGGTATCTTTTCATTAAGTGATGCATGATTGTATAGCGTTTTTAATGTTGAACTTCTCTTACATTTCAGCTTGTGAGTAATTTGGTTTGGACAAAAGATACGGAAGCTAACAAAAAGCATGAAGCCAATATTCTATAGAAGAAATGTAGAACAGCCATTGGATAAATAAATTTGTCTGGTTCAATAGCTCTGCTAAATCTCAGCCAATATTTGCTTACATGACATAGTGATGCATTTAGAACTCTTAGACTATTGGTAACAACCTGAATTTAAGTCCCATTTCATTTCTGCCCATAATAGGATATTAAAACAGAAATATATGTAAAAACATTTTTAAAAAAGTGGTTACCTTTCAGCCATTTAAATAGTAACAAAACTATTACTATATATAATCATAAAGGGGCTGGTGAAATGCCCTTATTTGAATGAAATCTTTCCTTTTTATTGTGTTACATATAAACTTATCTAATTAATTTAGGGAAGAATTTTCCACAAAAATGCTCTTCAGTACATAAATGTATCAAATATCAGTGATCTTGCTCAGTGCCTTTTTAAGGATATGGCAACTTGGAAGCAATATCGCCTATTATAAAGAGGGACTTTGCATTCAAAAGAGGTTATGAAAAAACAAGGACTCTTCTTTACTCATAGGTTATATCTTTGGCCAAATGATAATGATCTTAGCATCACACATACGTTGAACAATAAGCTAGAAATATTCTGTTCTAAAATATCAACGTCTTCTACAACTATGACTTGTTTTCTATAACTATTTTCTACATATTATTTATACTGGATATCAGTATGTTAAAAATACATTCTAAATAAGTAAATAAAATATTTTAAAAATACATTCTATGAATCTCTTATAGGATTATATTTCATTTTGTTTCAAATTTTTTAAAAATTATTTTATGGATTTAGGAATACAAGTGCTATTGTATGACATAGATATGTTAAGGGATCATTTTTAGAGTACTAGAACAATCTAACATCTGTTGTCAAGTTAAACTTTCCAGGGCCCATAGGCTCATAAATGTAATACAGTGACCTTCACCTGTAATGTACCTAGAACAATATATGCTTTGGGTTCATGGCTTCTGACTGAAACTTTGTATACTTTCAATGATATATGTCAATTTATTCTTCCTGCACAATCTTGTTTGCTAATCATTATTCCTGAACTCCTGCTTTACAAGTCAAAGAATAAATAGTTCTGTGTGCAATTAGATCCTCAAAGCAATAGGGTCCCATCACGCACCTATTAGCTTCACACATTATTAACAAGAGTTCAGTTGTTTAATAGCCAAAACTTTGCCTTACTATAGTTGGAGGAAATAGTTTTTCTTTAATTTGTTAAAGAATAAGGGATTTAAATTGTATTATTTGATTCAACTCTAGGAAAAAGTTTCAGAACCTCACCACGTCAAAACTGCCTCAATGGTGAAGTGAAGAATTTTATATTTGGCTTTGTCAATGATTTCTTGGAAATGACACAAAAGAGCACTGGCAACAAAACTAAAATTGTCAAGTGGGATTACATCAAACTAAGAAACTTCTGCACAGCAAAGGAAACAATCAGCAAAATGAAAAAGCATAGTTTTGGAGAAAATATTTGCAAACTATGTATCTGGTAAATGACTAATATCCACAAAATATAAACAAAATCAACAACTTAATAACAAAAACAACAACAAAATTTAAAAATGAAAAATAAGAAAAAAGAAAAGAAATTTAAAAATGAACAAAGGAACTGAATCAATTTTTTATTTTTTTTCCAGACAGGGTCTGCCTATGTCACTCAGGCTGAAGTGCAGTAGCATGATGATGTCAGCTCACTGCAACCTCTGCTTCCAGGGCTCAAGCCATCCTCTCAACTCAGCCTCCCAAATAGCTGGGACTACAGGCATGCACCACCATGCCCAGCTAATTTTTGTATTTTTTGTAGAGAGGGAGTTTTGCCATGTTGCCCAGGCTGGTCTCCAATTCCTGAACTCAGGTGATCCACCTGCCTTGGCCTCCCAAAGTGCTAGAATTACAGGCGTTGAGCCACCACACCCGGCCTGAATAGATATTTTTTCAAAGAAGGTATACAAATAGCCAAAATGTATATGAAAAGGTGCTCAACTTTAGTACCCATCAGGGAAATACAAATCAAAATAATGAACTATCACCTCATACCTGTTAGGATGCCTATTACCCAAAAAGCAAAAGATAATCAATGTTGGTAAGGAAGTGGAGAAAAAGGAACCCTTGTACCTTGTTTGTGGGAATGTAAATTGGTACAGGGACTATGGAAAACACTATGGAAGTTCCTTAAGGTTAAAAATAAGAACACTGGTTCAAGTGGGCTAACTACAAACATTGGACACCTGTTCTCTCCAGAAGAAAGCACCAAAATTATGAATAGATAGTCATACGTTGAATAGAACATCTCTACTGTGGACTGCTGCAATTTGAGCAATGGGAGATTTCTTACACCCACACAAGTCCTGACACTAGCATGGGGAGTGATTTGCAGGGTCCATCAGGGCAATGCTCCAGAAAGAGGACTTGCACATGGTCACTCATTCCTGTCCCTGCCAAGTCCTAAGCAGCAGCAGCAGCTGAGCACACTTGTGAGGGCACAGTTGCCATGGGACTGCATCCTGCTCTGGGCATCATAGCCCCAATATCTCTACATCCCATGAGCCCCAACTAACATCTCTCAGTGTCCACCCAGAGAACTAAAGTGGCACAGTGTTGGCTGGATCCAAAGATTCTGCAGAGTCCCCAATACTCTGGTCCAGAGGTCTCCAACTTCTGGGCCACAGACTGGTACCTGACCATGGCTTGTTAGAAACCAGGCCACACAGCCAGAGATGAACAGTGGGTGAGCGAGCATTACCACCTGAGCCCCACTTCTTGTCAGATCAGCAAGGGCATTAGATTCTCACAGGAGTGAGAACACTATTGCAAACTGTGCCTTTGAGGGATCCAGGTTGTGTGCTCCTTATGAGAATCTAACTAATGCCTGATAATCTGAGGTGGAACAGTTTCATCCTGAAAGTATCTCCCCACCTACTCATCCCCATCTGTAGAAAAAATGTCTTCCAGGAAAAATGTCCCGGGTTCCAAAAAGGTTGGGGACTGCTGCTATAGTCCACAGGGAGCACTATTACCTGGGGAAAGGATGGTACAGCATACCATCCTTGGGGCAAAGGAAACAAAGCACATGCTTTTCAGAGGTCAAGACCTCCATGTCTGGGACTATGAGAAGTGACTCTGTCTCCAGCAGTAGTGCAAATTTTGTACTTGGCCTTGCAAGCAGAGAGTGAGATCCCCTCTCACCAGCAAAGTGACCTCTCTGCTAGGGCTCATATGTAGGGAATAGGACACCTTCTTTCCCTCTGCACACTGTTACAAGTACAGCCACTGCTGCTGCCACTGGAGGCTGAGGTGCATGAACAGAGGCTGCCTGTGTAGGGCTATGAATGGCAACTGTGCTCCCACTGATGGTGTGGCCCCAGCGTCCAGGACAGTGTGTGACACGCAGGGTCCCTCCCCACCTCTACAGCACCATTGCTGCAGAGAGCAGGACAGCCTGAGAGACATGTGTCTGGGGCTATGAATGGTGACCCCACACTACAGCCACTATCAACACCAGTGCACACTGATCAAGACCCAGAGATACACACTTTCCTGGCCCACTGCTGCCACTACCAGCATCCAAGCAAGCAGCCACTTAGAGGCCTAAAAATCAGTCTGTCTGGTCCTGCTAATACTGGTGCCAGTGTATGTTGCTCTGTGGCCCAAGATCAAGCATGCTTGTCCCACTGCTGCCAATATGGGCATAGCAAGATGAGGACAGTTCTTAGAGGAAAATTTCTTTAAGCAAACGCAAATGAAAACACAACATATGAAAGCATAACATACTTTGTTTGTGGGACACAAAAACAAAGCAGTGCTAAGAGGCAAGTTTTTAGCAATAAATGCCTATATTAAAAAGCCAAAAAGATTTCAAATAAACAATCTAATAATGCATCCCAACAATCTAATGATGCATCTCAAGGAGCTAGAAAAGCAAGAATAAACCACACAAAAAATCTGTAGAAGAAAGAGCCAAGTTGGAGGCATCATATTACTTGACTTCAAAACACATTATAAGGCTATGGTAAACAAGGCAGCATGGTATTGGTATAAAAACAGACACATAGACCCATAGAACAGAATAGAGAACCCAGAAACAAATGGAAATATTTACAGCCAACTGATCCTCAACAAAGCTACCAAGAACATACACTAGGGAAAGGATACTCTCTTCAATAAATGGTATTGGGAAAGCTGGATAACTGTCTGCAGAAGAAGGAAACTTACACCCCTATCTCTCCTCATACACAAAAGTAAACTCAAGCTGGATTAATGACTTAAATGAAGACCCAAAACTATAAACTACCAGAAGAAACATAGAGAAAAATCTTTAGGACATTGGCATAGGCAAAGATTTTATGGCAAAGCCCTCAAAAGCACAAGCATTAAAAGGGGGGCGGGGGGATCATCCTAAATTTAAAAGTTTCTGCATAGCAAAGGAAACAATCAGCAGAGTGAATAGACAACCGTTTGAATGGAAGAAAATATTGGCAAATTACTAACTGACAGGGGACTAATATACAGAATATATAAGGAATTCAAACAACTCAACAGTTTCAAAAAAAAACTCATTAAAACATGAGAAAAGGACATGAATAGTTGTTTCTACAAAAAGACATAAAGATGGCCAATGGGTATATGAAAAAAATACCCCAGCATCACTAATCATTAGGAAAATCCAAATCAAAACCACAATCAGATACCATCTCACTCAAGTTAGAATAGCTATGACTAAAAAGCCAAAAAATAATAGATGCTGGTGAGGATACAGAGAACAGGTAACTTATATGTTGTTGGTGGGAATGTAAATTAATACAGCCACTGTGGAAACAGTATAGAGGTTTCTCATAAAACTTCAAGTAGTCCAACCTTATAATCCAACAATCCCACTACTGGGTATCTAGTCAAAGGAAATCAGTATATCAAGGGGATACCTGGACTCTCACGGTTACTGCCAGCACTGTTCATGATAGCAAAGCTATAGAATCAACCTGCATGCTCATCAATGGATGAATGAATAAAGGAAATGTAATATATATACACAATGGAATACTACTCAGCCATAACAAGGAACAAAATCATGTCATTTGCAGCAACATTGATGGAATTGGAGGACATTATGTTAAGTGAAACAAGCCAGGCACAGAAAGACAAATACTGCATGTTCTCACTTACGGAAGATAAAAGACTTGATTTCATGGGCAGAGGGAATAAAACCATAGATACCAGAGTCTGGGAAGGGTTGCAATGGGGAGCGGGGGAGTGAATGAAGACAGGTTGATTAGGGGTAAAAACATACAGTTAGATAAAATAAGTTCTAATCTAATATTTGGTAGCAGGCTAGGGTGACTATACTTAGCAATAATATGATGTATATTTGAAATAAGTACAAGAGAGAACGTGAAAGAATACCAATACACTAAAAATGATAAACATTCAAGGTGACTGATACCCCAATTACCCTGAATTGAACATCACACAATTTTTGCATGCAACAAACACTTCCATGGACTCTGTAACTATATAAATTATTATATATCAATGAAAAGGGAAAAATTAAAAATAGAACTGTCATTTGATGGAGCAATCCTGCTTCCAAAGGGGCAATGAAATTAGTATCTCAAAGAGGTACCTATATTCCTATGTTTATTTCAGCATTGCTTACAATACTAACAACCATGTTCATGTCCAACCTAAAGGTCCATTAAATTTGAATGGATAAGGAAAATGTGGTATATACACACAATGGAATATTACTTAGCCTCAAAAAAGAAGGCAATCTTGCAATTTGCAACAACACAGATGGACCCAGAGGATATTATGCTAAGTAAAATAAGCCAGACACCAAAGGACAAATACTACATGGTACCACTTATATGAGAAATCTAAAATGGCCGAACTCATAGAAGCAAGAGAGTAGAATGGTGATTTTCCAGGAAATGGGGGAAGATGGAAATGGAGAAGTGTGAGTCAAAGTGTACAAAGTTTCAGTTAAGCAAGATGAACAAGTCCTAGAGACCTACTATACAACACAATTGTATGTATAATTATAGCATACTGTGTATAATGATAAAGTATTATATACTTAACATTTTGCTAAGAGACTAGATTTTACATTGCGTTATGTAAAACATCATAATCCAAATCAAAATTGCTAACCATCAGGAAAATCCAAATCAAAACCACAATCACCTAAATCAATAAATAAATAAGGTGGAAGGAAATTTCTGGAGGTAATGAATAGGTTTATAGCATAGATTCTGTTGATGGTTCCATGGCTGTAAATATGCACAGTTTTTTGAATATGTCATCCTTAAATATAGTGGTTTAACAAAACTTTATATTATTACTCAATAAGGTGCTTAGCCAACTTCTACTCCAAATGTAGTAGTCAAGGTTTCTATCAGTTTTTTAATAGGTGTAATGCAAAATGATGGAAGATAACTTGGATATCAAGCCTAAGAGTGTGAAACATGAATTAAGTGACTCATTTGAAACATGACTCCTTAAAAGTAATCATATATTTGATATGTGCTGGTTTGGTTAGCTGACTTGAAATCTGTTCAGTTTACAAATGCTCATTGAGTACCTATTAATGTGCCTTGCAAGCGTCATACTAAGTAATAGTGATGAAAAGATAAATAAGATAGAGTATCTGCCACTTAGATTTTACATTCTAGGAATGGGATTTTGTTAGTGTTCTAAAAACGCAGATAAATGAAGGTTAATAGCAGGTCCTACCAAACTCTCTCATTTTCCCATAAAGACAAAGGGTAAATCTTTCACACTTAGAAAAAGTCAGACTGAGGTTTTTAAGTAGGTGTAGCTCAAGAAATGGTGAGGCTAGAATTCTCTAGAACTATCTAAGGAAGCAGAGTCTTTTGCTGTAAGGAACCATTTGCAGTACTGTACTGTTTTCTTTCTCAAAAGGCAATGCTTCATCTTAAACCATTTAAACGTGGATGTACTTTTTGCTTACAGTGTGTCATTAATAATTCAGAATTTAGATAAAAATAGCACTTCCTTCTGAGAAAAGAGAATAAATACTATTCATATTCAAATACAATGCTAAGCTATTTTAAAAACGTTATTCAATTATTGGATAAATAATAAATAAATAAATAAATTATAAACATTGTTCTAATTTTCCTAAACATCTATAAATAAAGTTTGTAGAGGATTCTAGAGTTCTATGTATGGTAACTCAAAAGTGAACAAAAATTAGAAATAATATTTCATATTTAGCAACTATTTTTATTTGAAATAGAACTATCGAGAATCTCATCATTGTGCATTTGGTATATGAAGAAGTTTTATTTTAAGAAATATTTAAAATTTAATAAAAATTTTGATACTTAAAATACATGCAAAATATAATATAGGCATCAATTGTATTCTTGGACTTAACAAAAGCATCAAAAGCCTAGTCTAATATTAAAAAATAGGCCTTTTAAAACCATCAAATAAAAATACAGATGATATTCAATGACAATATTAAATCTATTGTAGCAAATAGGTATATTTTGTAAAATACCTTCACATTCAATAACAATTTCATGTCTACAAAGACTGTCTATGACTTTGAGGTACTATAACATTTGTAAACAAAGGCTTTTCTACTTTTAAAGTAATTTTGGCATAAGATGAATTATCTAAGTGGATGATTCCCACATTTTGGATTTCACAGACTAGTGATGATGACAGTAACTTTAACTCTTTATGGAATACTTACTATATGCCAGAACTGCTCTGTGAGTCTTACATGTATTATCTAATTTTATCTTAACAATCCACAAAGTAGTCATTATTGATATTTCCATTGTATAGATGATAAAATGATATCATAAAGATGCCAAATAACTTGTCTTAAGTCATACAAGCAGTACATGGCAGAGTTGATATTTAAAATAAATTTAGAAATAAAGATGAATAACTGACAGAGGAGTTCTAACTTCTTGATTTTGCTACAAAAGGGTATTTTTAAAATCTCAAACATCACTATTTTATAATAATTTTGTGGAAGACATCTGAATCACAACACAATTAGACCACAATAATTAACTGAAATTAACTTAGCTTAATAAAAAATTTTATTATCCTCATTTTTCTAATTGCACAGTGAAAACGTAGTCATAGGCCAGTACCCATCCATGGATTTATGATTGGAAATGGCTGACATACTCCAAGTTGCTAATTCTATCTGTGTATAACTACTTACTTCTTACATGTTGAAATTATTCTAAAAGAAACATTATATTAGAATATACTATATTCTGTGATGACAGCCACAAATCAATTAAATTAACATAAAAATGAGCAAGATTAACATTTGTTAAGTATCATAACATGCTAGCCATTTAGATATATAGTGTGTAATATACAGATATTACACTATATGTGCATTACACTATTTAGTCACAATTTGGGTTGAATTACCTGATTCAATTTATCCAACAACTCTGTAATGAACATATAGTCATTCTAGTTTTTGGAAATAAGGATACTAAGATTCAGGGAAGTTAGATAATTAACCCAAGTTTATTGATATAGTACATAGTGGAACTTTTCTAAGGGAAATTTTACTCAAAAGCTCATATTTATTTTAAATTATGCTATATTATGGACAATAATTAGCTCTATTTGAACAAAGTCTCAGTAATACTATTTCTTAATGTAAATATCCTGAACCAAAGCTGTTTAAAAAACCTTAGAGATATAAAATTGTTGGGGGGGGGGAAACCAGAAACTTTTTAAATTTGTAATAATAAATAATTAGAAATATTATTACAAAAAATGCTTGTAATAACATTATACACACACAGGCAACACAGTGGATCATTAGACACATAGAGAAAAATATTTCTTGCTATACTTCATATTCAAGTTGTAACATACCCTCAAAATGCATTGATTGATTTTGGAGGACCCAAGATAAATTTGCAGAAATATCTTTTAAAGAACATAAATATGCCGGGTGCAGTGGCTCACGCCTGTAATCCCAGCACTTTGGGAGGCCAAGGCAGGCAGATCACGAGGTCAGGAGATCGAGACCATCCTGGCTAACACGATGAAACCCCGTCTCTACTAAAAATACAAAAATTAGCCAGGTGTGGTGGCGGGCACCTGTAGTCACAGCCACTCGGGAGGCCGAGGCAGGAGAATGGCATGAACCTGGGAAGCGGAGCTTGCAGTGAGCCGAGATCACGCCACTGCACTCCAGCCTGGGCGACACAGCGAGACTCTTATCTCAAAAAAAAAAAAAAAAAAAAGAACATAAATATTATATACTATATACTAAAAAAAAAAAAACTAGAAAGTTTAAATTATAAGCCCTTGCTAATGAAAAAAATGTAAATTGTACAGAAATTACCAGGTATCTAAAACAATTTTCCTTTCAATTAACAACTACTAGGTAATAATTAATACAGAATAACAATAATTTCTGGATATGGAAATAATTACCATAAATAGTATACTGATACTATTCCTAGAAGAGTTTGTGATTAGACAAAAATATGTGTATCAAATATCTAGATTATTATCTCACAATCTAATTGGGCTAAAACAAATACAGATCAATGAAAACTTTCTGAGGCAGAGCTTATTTATATGCTATGTCTATGCTTATACACTTTTTATTAATGTGTATGCTATTTATACTAAATCTTTAAGAAATAGCTTACATAAATTATATCAATTCTTTGAGGAATAAATTTCAATTTGCTTATACAAATTTCAACTTAAGAGTTTGTTTACATGGTTCTGTAATTCTCTGTGATTCATCAGAATTTTAATTATTTGCACTCTCTGGATTTTGGAGGTAAGTTTGGGTTGAATTTTCCAGCACTACAATTTATGTTATAAAATCTTAGTCATGTAATTTTATTGATACGTTATGTAGTCAGTGAGGCTGCTGTGCGGTTAATATCAAAAGGTTTAAATATATTAGGCATGCAAAGAAAAAAAAAATGCTAGTTCTCTTCTTCTTCCCATATACCTTGCTTGTAGGGTTTCTATCAACACAGAAAGCATATTCGTTTTCATTATCTAAGAGGATCTTCAGAAAAACTCTCTAGGTATAGAAGATAGAAATAATCCTTTCCTTACAGATAATGAAATTAATGTTTGAGAAATTAAGTGGCAATAAATTCAATACTGGAAAGCTTCTTTATCATAATAAAAATTATATAAATGACAGTGTCTTTTTGTTTGGTCTTCCAGGAAGCTCAGAGTCAAATATAAAGTTTAATATTTGCACCTCTGTTGGTCCAGAATTCCATGAAATAATTGAAAAGATATTTTAATATGGAATAACATTCGTGTTGGTAGACAAATATATTTAAATTTAAAATATAACTTAATACATTATATCCTTACATATAATTTAAGATATATTAAAAACTTTATCAATTTATTTTACAAATGTCATTATTTTACAAACACTTTAGTAATGCTAATATGTAGTTAATAATAGCTTTATGAGGAAAGTTTTATGTTTCCCTATTCCCCTTTTACAGAAGATGAACTCGAATCTCTGAGAGAATACGTAACTTGCTTAAAGTTACACAGCTAGAAAAGGCAGAACCAGAATTCAAATCCAAGTAATCTCAGTCTAGATTCTGTGCTTTTAATCTCTTTCCTAATACTGCTTCTGTTGTGATACTTTAAAATGTAGTTTCTTGATGAAACTGTGACTTAAGGTCTACAGCTCCTAAGAGCTAGCAGTTGCCAACTATTTTGTTCCTTTAGAGGGAGATTTCCACTGGTGGAGGCACAAGAGCATACAGGTAGGAAACTGGCTGGTTCTTCTCCTATCATCATCATCATCATCATAGATATGCATTATTATCTATTGAATGTTTACTATAAAATAGGCACATTTCTATACAGTTTACAAATAAGCATTATTTGGTTACCATAGCAACATATGAAGTATATACTCCTTTTTGTTTGTTTGTTTCGTTTGAGACAGCATCCTACTCTGTTGCCCAGGGTGGAGTGCAGTGGCGTGATCTTGGCTCACTGCAACCTCTGCCTCCACACTGGTTTCAAGCAATTCCCCTGTCTCAGCCTCCTGAGTAGCTGAGATTACAGGAACCTACCACCATGCCAGCTAATTTTTGTATTTTTAGTAGAGATGGGGTTTCACCATGTTGGCCAGGCTGGTTTTGAACTCCTGACCTCAAGTGATTCACCCGCCTTGGCCTCCCAAAGTGCTGGGATTACAGGCATGAGCCACCATGCCCGGTCCACATTCCTTTTTTTTTTTTTTTCTATGTCACAGATTAGGAAACAAAGGCACAGGATCATAAGGTAATTTGTCTAAATTCACACAGTAAGTTGTGGAACTAGGGTGAGACCTGTGTTCAGTTTATCTATCCTGCTAATCAAAGGGAACAAGAAAGGAAAACCCAATAGACTTATTTTCACAGCTAGAGTAAGAACTGGTGTTAGACATTTATCAAGTCTAAAACAGTCTAAAAATAAAAATCACTACAACAATAAAGGGCTGCACACCAAGTTCACACCTTGTTTGACCATGAATCCTTTACTTTTAACCACTGCATTGTATTTCAGGATCAATTTATGGTAATGTGTTTCAGAAAAATTACCTACATTTCTTTTACATGTCACCTTTCTCCTTACACAGTAAAAACAGTTACCAATATAACCAAGAGCAGTGGTTCTCGAAAAGAGGTGGTGGGTGGGATGGCGTATTAAAATTACATGAACGTTCTTTTTTAGTTATATATTCACCCAGGTAAATATGTGAGAATGAATGACCGACTGTGAGGCAAGGGAGAAGAGCAGGAAAAAGATCTATGTAGCTTGGAGAATTCTCCTCAGTTGACTATGACATGATAACTACTGAGTTACAGTCTCACAACACAAATACACTCTCAAGATGATTTAATTTGATGATCTAATAAAAACACAACCTTCTATCATATGGAAGGAGACTAGTATACAGTTGGAATTAAGAATGTGGTCTTTTGGAGTCACACTGCTTGGGTTTGAATACCAGTCCTGCTACTTTTTGTGTGACACTGGGTCAGCTGCTGAACCTACTGCCATCAGTTCTGACATCTTTAAAGTGGGGATAACAATTTTACTGCCTCATTGGATTATTATGAGAAATAAATGAGATAATGCAGGTAAAAGTCCTTACATGGTAACTCAATGAACAGCATTATTACTATAGCACTTTGTTCAATACTTACTCTGTATTAATTTTGATCTATTAACTTTTCAAGGACTTAGTCTCTAATTAACACATGACATAGAAGGACCAAACAAATCTATTTTTAATAGTCCTATTAATTGACATTCAAAGCTAGATTTTAAATCCTTCTATTTTGTATATGAGAAAGATGTATTCATCATAATCCATTCCCTAGTAATAGCAGAATCCCACTCCACATGTCTGGAAAGAGGTATGTAATGTAAATTTTGATAATTTAAAAAGGGATATTATTCATAGACTGCCAACTAAAGCAGAACCACACTAGACTTCAAATAAGGATACACTATAGGTATAAATCATTTCTCCTGAAACACAAAAACTGCTATGCCAGGTCAGACAAGTGTTCTCACAAGTCCATCATTCAGTCTAATAAATGTCCCAAGAGTCTCCCTGTTAAAGAGTATGATATTCACATGATTATCTTTCCAAAGCTCAAGGATACACTTCAAGGATACCATTTGTTTTCTAGAGTCCACTTAATATATATATATAGCTACTGCTTTGAATACATCTCTTTCGTGAACGTATTTTAAAATTTGTGTCCATATCATTCCTTAATGTGTTTGATAAATATATTATTAATCCACTGAAAGAAGAATTAGTTTTGTTTATCTGATCTAGTCTTCCAAGACTTCAAAGCTCAGGATTCCTAACAGCTCTGGAACTATAGCCTTAGCAAATACATACAGCCGTTAATTTACATAGACTTTTCATAACTGCATATACTTTAATAAGAGTTTTCTCTGCAGAAGAGACTGCAATGCTCACCAAATATTTCATATGATCCCCTATAGTTACTAGGCATCTTCAAATTAGGCAGGGCCATGTAACTAATTTTGCCAATAAACTGTGAGTGGAAATAACATCGATTAATTCTGGGTCAAAGCAGAGAAGATGTCAACTCTCTAGGCACTCTCTCTACGTCTGCTTTGGTGATCAGTGAGGATCTAGATGTGGCTCTTCTGTTAGCCTAGGTCTCTGAGTAACTAGATGGAAGAGAGACCCTTTGCTGATCTGTCTTACATATGCCTTAGAAGTGAGATATAAACCCTTGTCATATAAAGCCATTGATATTTCAAGATTAATTTGCTATCACGGCATAACAAAGCCTACCTGGACTAGTCCAGAAATTGGTATCAGGAGTAGAGTGCTGCTGTTACAAAAACCTAAACTACGTGGCATTGACTTAGCAGGCAGATTATGAGAAAATTGATACTGGAAGCTGAACAGCTAGCAATCTATGTTATGCAGTACAAAAACATTTGGTTAAATGTTGTCTTTGATGAAGTGGGAGACAGATCACATATCTCATGTGTTTAAGTTCTAGGAGAAGATAGTGGAAAACAGAATATTAGTAGAGTATGTTGACTACTTTTAACAGGGTATTAAGGAAAGACCTTTAATCAAAAAGTAATGTCAGTTTGCAAAGAGAAATGAAATGGAATTCGGAAAGTCCAAAAATTTGAGACCTTGCAATTTTGGAAAAGTTAACTACCGAAGAGCCTAAACAGTAGCTGAGAAAGACTTTGAATGACAGAGGCCCATTAAAATTTAATCAGTACCAAAGATATGACTAAAGGTATAGCCTTCATGCCTATTGTTAAAATTGTTGAGCTCATTATGATGTCTCAGGGCAAATACCAAATTAGGGGTTATTACCCCGAAACATTTCAACTGGATAAAATGACTCAGGGTAAAGATCAGAATGAAAGTTTAACCTTTCCACAGAAGTCAGATAGTCTCAATGTAACTCTCACTGAGTCTAGAGAGTGAAGCATGGGGAGCGAAAGCAAAGCAATACAGCAGATCTGAGAATTACATCTCTAAAAAAACACCTGCAGGCAGGGTAATTGGCACACAGGACTCACTGTAACCAAACAGATAAGAAACCCAGTGAGTTTCAGAGAGAGTTGTACTGCAAAAGGAACAACAAACTTGTAATTAAAACAAAACCAACCAAACAAACAAACAAAAACTAGTACTGTTCAAGACTTAAAATTACACTTGGGCTACCAACTTGCTTTAAGCAGGAAGTAGGAAGAAAATCCTTCAATGAAGCCCCCAAGTAAGGGATATTCCACCACATGTACTTCAGATATGGCCAGAGAGGATAATAGAAAAGAAGTACCTTCCAGAGAGTACATGCCATGCAGGGACTCTAGGAAATAGTAAGGGAAGGACCTTCTCCCAGGCATCAGGATCCTTCACTTTCACTGGTGCCTGCCATTTTTCCCATTTTTGAATGGAGGTTTTACACTGTTTAACCTATTCCTCTTCTACCATTGTCTATTGGGTGTGGAGTGAGGAGATACTTTCTTTTATCAGTTCATAGGTTTCAGGACCAAGAAAGCCAAGTCAGAACATATTGTGCAGACTGTATCATATGACCAGATTTCTAAACTTGAGCCAGTTGCAGTGACTGGATGGGACTTTTGGGTTGTTCTCCCTTGCTGGCATCTATGATATGCATATGACATCTTTAGTGACAGAAATGATATAAATAACCTACAGGCACTTACAGCATTTGACTTAAGATTTAAGTTCCTTTTGGAAGGAGATAGATAATATAAGACAAATATAAACTTTTGTCTTTAATGTTAATACTTATTATTATGCTATGTGCATAAGAATGATTATAGGTATTCAAATGATATTAAACGCAGTTACAAACTGTTTCCCAAAACAGAAGCCAGAACTGAGTTTTCCTAATGAGCAGAGTGGTAATAAAAGAAAATGTAATGATGATTTACTTTTCTTCAGAGTTTAATTAACTACTCCACGTAAATTTTTAAAATATTAACAAAAGTGGGAGAGTTCATTTCATAATCAATTTTATAAAATGATTCGTAGTTTATTTCTTACCCTATAGAGATTGGTGTTTATTGTTCAGTTGTACTTACATTAGTTAAATCATAGAAATGATCCTTAAATTTTGTACATGTACAGTGGTGTACACCTGTTTCTTAATGTAATGTTTTAGCTTGATGTGCCTGAAGAAATTTAGTATATGAAATAATGCTTGGTAAAAGCCAATAAACTCACTTCCTCTCTTTGTTGAATTATTATTTTTTATATCATGCTTATTTATTGTTACATAAATCAGTCAAAGACAGCTCCTGTATATTGGTCCATAGATTGTTTATTTCTTCACAGTAGGCTGAGACCTGGTAGTTCAAAAGTAAACCTGTACCAAACTCAAATTTTCATTCGTTTCACTATGTTTTCAACATAGACTAAATAAGTAGATATTTAGGTAGTTAGAAGTAGCCTACTTTCCATACCCCATGAAACTGTGCCCAATATCTCCTGGCCCCAGGCTATAGATAAGCCCTGGGCTATAAATATGTCAAGCCACTGATGCCCTTTGGAGCTCTCTGACGAAGAGACTCAATGTAGTGCTGCTGAGGAAAATCACTTAGACAGGTAATCTCCCTCTATATCCTCCCCCTCCTCTGGGAGTTTCCTTGCTGTATTAGTCTGTTTTCATGTCGCTGATAAAGTCATACCCAAGACTGGAAAGAAAAAGAGGTTTAATTGGACTTACAGTTCCACATGGCTGGGGAGGCCTCAGAATCATGGCAGGAGGCAAAAGGCACTTCTTATATGGTGGCAGCAAAAGAAAAATGAGGAAGAAGCAAAAGCAGAAACCCCTAAAATAAACCCATCAGATCTCGTGAGATTTGTTCACTATCATGAGACTAGCATGGGAAAGACAAGCTCCCATGATTAAATTACTCCTTGTGTCCCTCCCACACGTGGGAATTCTGGGGAGACAATTCAAGTTGAGATTTGGGTGGGGGCACAGCCAAACCATATCACTTGCCATCCTCCCCTACTGAATGGTGGCTCCCATGCAGTAACTTCTGGACAGTTCCATGCTATGAGGGACTTTTCTGTATGCAAACCTGTCAAAGTGCTAGCACAATAAAGCTCATGTATGCTACCTCTACCTGTGGCCGTATCTTTTTCATTGACCAGCCCTGAAATTCCTGGAACCCTTTATATTTGCATTTAGAGCTTTTAGCCCATGAGACTACATATACTCATCAATAGCCCTCTAGTGACTTGTTTTCTTTTATTCATTCTTTCATAAATGCATTTATTCAACAGTTATTAACCAAATGTGTACTATATGTAAGACACTATGCTGAGTACTCAGAAATAAGCAAGTAACGCTGCCAGAAATAAAACCAAGTACAGCAATGGAAGAAGTACTGTAAATAAGAGGTATGTATCAGGAAACTTAAACGTTTGTTTGTCTTTTGTCTCTTCTTTCTTTAACTGAGATGTTGGTCATGGGTGTTGTAGAAAAAACACAAACTCAGTCCAGTCTGTCACTGATGGACATTTGGGTTGATTCCAAGTCTTTGCTATTGTGAATAGTGCCACAATAAACATACGTGTGCATGTGTCTTTATAGCAGCACGATTTATAATCCTTTGGGTATATACCCAGTAATGGGATGGCTGGGTCATATGGTACATCATATACACCATGGAATACTATGCAGCCATAAAAATGGATGAGTTTGTGTCCTTTGTAGGGACATGGATGCAGCTGGAAACCATCATTCTTAGCAAACTATCACAAGAACAGAAAACCAAACACCGCATGTTCTCACTCATAGGTGGGAACTGAACAACGAGATCACTTGGACTCGGGAAGGGGAACATCACACACCGGGGCCTATCATGGGGAGGGGGGAGGGGGGAGGGATTGCACTGGGAGTTATACCTGATGTAAATGATGAGTTGATGGGTGCTGATGAGTTGATGGGTGCAGCACAGCAACATGGCACAAGTATACATATGTAACAAACCTGCACGTTATGCACATGTACCCTAGAACTTAAAGTATAATAATAATAATAATAATAATAATAATAATAATAATAATAAAAACCCACAAACTCAGAAATAAGTTCGGTATTTAAGCATATCTGACACGATGTTCCCTGTGAGTGTCTCCATTCAACAGATGCTGTAAGTAATCAGCCATCCTGCTCTGCTTGTTTATCTATTTCCTGTCCCTCTTTCTCCACTGTTACTCCTTATTTTCATTCCCCCTCCACTCTATATGCTCCTTTCCCCCTGATTTATGTTTGCCTTTTCTTCATCCTTTTTTTAAAAAATACATTTGACACAGCATAAACTGCACATTAGATGTTAGAAAGTTCAGAACTGTGTTCTTAACTTCATACTTACTGAATCATAAATACATAAACAGATACAATTGTAGATAATACAGATAGACATACCGGATATAGACAGAGATCTCAGTCACTCACTCCAGATTATATACAACAAATCTGCTGTTTTTTCTCATTTGGAAAGTGAAGTTACATGTGGATTAGAATTACTTAGATAACTGAGTATATAATTCTACTAAATTTTGCATATAAGATATGTATTGCAGACTGTTATGCCAAGGTATTGCTGAATAAACATACACTTCACCAGAAGTATTATTGACTGTTTTCTTTAATGAGTTAAGCTATGGTCAATCTCTAGTAAAATGTACAATATCTTTGAAACAGTTTTTGTGTTTTCTCCTGCCATGATTACTGAGAAACTTGCTTTCTTTAGTTTTTGTGATTAAAGTTTTGTGCATCACAACATCCTTCCCTTATTGTCACTGTATATGGTTTCATATGCTAGAGTAAATTTCGTCTAACATTAAGAATTATCCTTAGGAAACTATAATTAAATGGACTGTTAACTTTTGGCTATTAACTATATATATTATTAACTATTATATATATAGTTAACTATTATATATACACATATATAAATATCTAATATAGTTAACTATTATATATGTGTATATATGTGTGTGTATATATAGTTAACTATATATATAAAATTAACTATTATTAACTATTGGTTAATAGTCACTGAAACGACTATTAGATTTTCTTTCCAGATAGATTGATTTGCAAAACTTTGCCCCTTGTTATTTCGGAACAACTACAAAGGGCTTGGAACTTCCTTTCTTGCTAAGAGCATTGCCAGCACAGCTCTGGAGACAGACAGCCTGGGATCCTGCGATCTTGACTTACTGTTTTCTAGCTCACTAGCTTTTTGACCTTTCTTTATGCTTCATCTTTAAGATATGAGCATAATAATAACCTATTTAAGAAGGTTGTTATAAGAATTAAATTGAATATATGTAAAGTATATAAAAGACTATCTGGCACACAGTAAGCAAACATTAAATATTACACCATTATTAAAAACATCTTGCCAGGTATGTAATCACAGTGAGTACCCGAGTAGAAGTCCTATGGCCTTCTGCATTTTTCCATTCTTATTTGCTGTAATAAAAATAACTGCAGTGAATAAAATGAACACTGAACCTTGGAAGATAGCATGCCTAGAGAAATATCTGTTAAAAGGACCTTCATTACAATGTATTTCTAGAGAAGCAGGAACATAAGGCAAGACAGAAGCTCCTAAAATGTCTGTTTGGCTTAAGCAGATAAATAATATACCCCATGACAGAAAATGAACTTTTCTTCTTCTTCTTCTTTTCTTCTTCCTCTTCCTCCTCTTTTTCCTCTTCTGCTTCTTGTTCTTCTTCTACTCCTTCTTCTTCTTTTTAAAGACAGGGTCTTGCTCTGTTGCCCAGGCTGGAGCTGGAGTGTGCAGTGTCACAATCATAGCTCACTGCAACCTTAAACTCCTGGGCTCATGAGATCCTCCACTCCCAGCCTCCCAACTAGC
The DNA here is from genome assembly GCF_003255815.1 of Theropithecus gelada. NCBI lineage: Eukaryota > Metazoa > Chordata > Mammalia > Primates > Cercopithecidae > Theropithecus > Theropithecus gelada. The sequence continues at coordinate 112,261,447 of NC_037677.1, read as the reverse complement.
TAGGACTATAGGCTAATCTTTTCAGTTTTTGTATAGATTAGGTTTTGCTATCTTGCCCAGGCTGGTCTCCAATTCCTGGCTTCAAGCAATCCTCCCACCTAGGCCTCCTAAAGTGCTGCAATTACAGGCATGAGCCAGCATGTGCAGCCCAAAATGAGATTTTAAATGCATTCTAAACTGTGTGTAGGTTCAGCAGAAATAAGTAAGTAGTTCTTGTTCTCAAGGAACCCACAGTCTAATGGAGAGAGAGTAAAAAGAAATGAACACAAACTATCACTAAGGTTTTAGGAGAGAAATGTATCATATTTGGTGATACAGTCATGACATATTTCATAAAGAGGTGGTATTTTAACTGGGTTGTAAAGGCTGGGTTGAATTTTGATGAAGGGAGATAATTTACGTCATTTTATGCAAAGTTGCTAGCATATGCAAGAATCACAGTGGTCTAGAAATACAGTCCATTTTTTTAGAAAAGTGAGATTTGTGGTGTGGTTGGAACTTGTGAAAAATAATACATGTATGACAAGCAAAATCAGATTTGAAAGGCTTTGCATTCCAGGCTAAATAATCTGAATTTTCCAAGAATACCTATTTTGGAGAAAGTCTATAAATGGGCAAATAAATAGTTAAGTACTTAGAAAAAGTTCACCACTAGACTCGGAGCTCCTTGAGAACTGGGACTACATCTTATTCATCTTTGTATTCCCAGGATGTAGCTGACATGCAGTAGAAGCTCAGTAAGTGTAATAAATCAATGATTAAGTAAAATGGAATTTTTTTAAAAAGAAGAAAGTATATTATTCAAGAATAGGCCAGGTAGTAAAATAACTCCAAAATCTCAGTGGCTTGCCATAAGAATGTCTATTTTTCACTTACACTACATGATGTCTAACATAGGCGGGCAGGGCTTTGTCTTCCACATAGTGACTTAAAGATCCAGGCTATCTAAAATTCTGACATCAGAAATGTCATGTTTATTCATACCTGATCTTCTCCGTTATGTTTGGGAAGTGAAATTTATCATGAAGCTCATAGCTTACTCTTCAAGAATAATTACTTGGTCTCAAATAACTGCAAAGGGCCTAAAAATGTGAGGGTGTGCATAGAATATTTGGTAAGCATTATTGTCTCTGCTGCAATATATTATTCTGGTCGTCGAAGATCTCTTTGCTTTCTCCTTTGCACATAAAGACCTTCACTCATAAGTCTAGCACCTGAGTTGGGATGACTCGGAGGCTGGGCCCAGTTAGATATATTAAGTGTAGTGTTGGCTTGTAGCCTTTTTATGTAGCCTGGGGTTCTGACAACATGGCAGCTCCCATGAGGAAGCATGCTGAGGGGGAATTTTCCAGAGAGACAGTGTTACAGAACAGTACACCAAGGATGAAGCTACACATCTTCTGATCTAGCCATGGAAGAAACACACATGACTTCTTTTGCATCCCAATGGTTGTAAGTGAGTTCGTTAGTCCACATTCAAAAAGAGGGGAATAAGATTACCTGTTTATGGGGAAGTAGCAAAGTCACACTACAGAAGAATATACGGGATAGGAGATATTGTGGCCATTGCTGGAAAACACAAACTGTCACAAATGTTGAAATTGGTTATATTAATTTGCTTTACTTTTATATTATCTAGTGTTTGGTTGCATATAGTTCTTGATCTTAACATAACTGTACTTGACTTAAAAATCACTGGTACATATTAAGGGCCTCTCCTACCATTCCAATCATCTTTACCAATGGAGGTACCACTATTTTCTAGAAAATGCTGCTGTCACTGGGACTCAGATGCCTATCTGATATTGCAGTTCAGCAACCCTTACACGCCAGCTATTACTGTAGTTGCTTCTGACTCTGGGATTTGCAAGACGCTCATGGGGCCAGTTGCCCATCAATGGTAGACTGGATGAAGGAAATGTGGTACATATATACCATAAAATACTACACAGCCATAAAAAAGAATGAAATAATGTCTTTTGCACATTTCTTATTTTTACTTCCCTTAAAGGAGGGCCACTATCTCACTCAGATTTGAAACTACTGTCTTAAATAGGATCCTAAATTCTGACCTCCCAGGGACAATCTCAAACACCTGCTGGGTATCTCCATCAGAATGTCCTGGTAATACTTCAATATCCACAAGCTTTACTGAACACTAGAAAACAACACAAACTTCTGGGACACGTGTTAGTAAATAAGGGGACCATATTCATTCCTAAAATCAGTATGATAAAAGATGAGCTGGATTGGATATGGGAGTGGAATAAAGGGAAATGTGGCAGGATTTGGCAATGAACTAAGTTGCTAAAACAAGGTGTGGTGAGGGTGGAGGAAAAAATACTATAACGTCATACACTGAAGAAATAGTTATTAGTTTACTATGAACGTAAAACTTCAATGTGTATGGAGATTCAGAAAGGAAATTCTTTTGCCTTTTTTCTTTTTTCCCCCAAATGAGATAGAAACATTAAGATTAAAAGTAATTTAAGAAATACAAAAATTGGCCAATTTAACAACTTAGTAAGTTGGTGAAATTAATGACAGATAATTAATCTTTTTGTAGTAATAAGGATCATACATAAAAAACACTTTCTGTAATAAGAAAGGTTATTATTTTGAAAATCTAAATTTAAGAAGCCTATATTCTTAACTTCTCAATGTTCAGCTTACATTTGCCTAACTTAATACTATTGCCTTGGGCTATTTTTATCCTCTTAATCATTTTCTTTGCACCAGTCCAAATGTTTTCCACTTTTTTATACATTATATTCTAAAACACTGTAATTTAAGTTTCAATTTATGAGACTATAAATATCGAATTAATAGAAGATGCTTCTATGAGTAATTCCTAAAATAAGTTTTGTTCTTTCAAAAGGAATACAATAAGTTGGAAAAAGAATAGACTTCGGAGGCAACCTCAATTGAAATTCCAGCTCGGCAACTTCCTAGGTTGTTTAATCTAGGGCAAGTCACTTAACCCCTGAGCTTCCTTTTTCTAATATTAAAAATAAGGCTATCAATATCTACCATGTTTCAAGTTACTGTCAGGGTTAGATCATATAAATGCATTTAGAATATTTCCTGCCTGGGCATATATAAATGCTAGTAGTAATTGGTTTTACCATTAAAAGTATAATGTGTATATACAATTATGTTATTTGTTTTTCTTTCAATTATTGACTTGTTTAGAGGTTGTGACCAATAATATTTACAATTAAAATGTTATTTAAAGTGAATATTATGTAAAAATCTAGTGGCAGTGTCCCTATATTTTGTTCATTTCTTTATAAATCTGTATGCAAAATTTATTGGGACATCTGGTTTCTCTCACCTTATGGGCAGTGTCAAGATAATATCATACCCAAAAATAACTCTATATACCCACAACTTCAACTCAAATAGATTGAAATGAAATACGGAAGTTCAGAGACGCTTTCTTGGGATAAGAAGAGAAGGGTACATTACTTACAAACAAACTTCATAAAAAACCTTTAAATCTCTTGCCTCAAAGATCCCTTTCCTTTGGAGGCTGCCCTAATTGTTCCCTGCCAAGGCAGTGGTCTGGCTGCCCTCACCTATCCCACAGATTCTATTACTCATGCTGTCTTCTTTGTCCTTACCTAACAACCTGATTAGGGAAACAGTGGAACTCTTTCAGATAGCTTGAGGAGAAATGTGGATACTTTCCTTGATAGATGTCTTTCCTCAACTAGTTGAAGAATCTCAAAGACAAGGCAGGTCTAATCATGATTGGAATGCTATCAAAATGTGTAGTGCAATAAATGTTAGTTAAAAATATCAAATATTTTTCCTTTTTCTTATATAGCACTCAGCCTATTGGAAATCTTTTATATTAGAAGCATCTACTCTATCCATTGCTTTTTCTTTTCTTCTCTTTCCTTAAGGCTCTATTCTGGAGTCTATCTTGGAGAGTAAGGATGAAAAGGAGATACAACTGAAATCTGTTAATTTTGACATTTATTAATAGTTCTTAGAAAAATACTCGATAGAAAATTTGTCAAAAGGCATTGGACAAAAAGAAGACTTCTAAATCATCTTTTGGACACCATGGATCTGACCTCTAGGTTGGATCACTTCTGCCAAATGCAGCCTGTGTTTCACGACCACACAGTCCTTCTGAGACTTGCCTAGAAATCATCGTCCCTCTCCCTAAGCATGTACATCAGCATGTTCTATAGTACTCCAACCCCACGACCACAGAATGCATGTTCAAAACCAATTGAATCCTTAACCTCTTCAGCAGGATAAAGGTAGAGTGGCTTCAATAATACTGCTTTTTATTTCTGTAATATTTTCAGCATCTAAAGTGTTTAATCATTATTTCTCATATTTGATTTTTATACTAATCACAGAATTAGCTGATAAAGAAACTGTGAGTCACAAAGGTAAGAGATCAACATAGCAAGTAAATGGCAGTGACCTTGACCTGAACTCAGGTGTTCCATACCTTATTGAAACACAGGGCACTCTCTCCTTCTCCCTCTTAAAGAAATATGTTTTATAGTCAAATCAAGGTCTTAGTCTCTAATCAATGTGAGAAACAGTAAAGTATCAACCTTATATGCTTTAAAGAGTAACATGTATATGGCACCCACAAAATGGGCTGATTGCAAAGAGACTACTTGCTTAGTAGTTAAGAGAGTGATTTACTTTGTCTAGTTAAGAAAGTGTTAGAGTCTCTAAGACTAGAGACATTACTCACCAAAGTTATTATTAAAGTCCCAATATATGATATATTATGAAATATTGTAGAATATGTTATATATAAACTTAAAAATGCAACTTAAAATTATCAAATAATGGCAAAAGGATCCATTGCATTCTTTTTCACTGCAGGAAAAATTAAATGAAATACATTAATAACAATGATTGGAACTAATTAAATGAGTAAATGTGCTTTCATTTTCTTTCAACAGCAATAATGATAGCAAACACATCGAATGTATTATATGACAGTCATTTTTTAAAGCACTTTACATATATTAACTCTTAATCCTCACTGTAACTTTATAAAGTATGATTACCTCTATGTATATGGATATTATTTCCATTTTAAAGATGAAGAAATTGAGGCATTGAGACAACATGTACAGTATTAAAAGCAAGTAAGAAACAGAGATGAAATATAAAACCCAGTTCTCTGGCTCCAGAGTCTGAGCTCTTAACCACTATGCTAGAATAATCCCTCTCAAAGTATTCAATTTTTTACATATATCGAATGTGAAAAGTTCCAGGAGTATAACACATTTCTAAATCAAAGAAAATGGAGATGACAAGTTATGAAATTGGAGAGCTGTTAAAAACACCTCTAAGTAATAACACCTTTTCTTGTTCTGAGTTTTTACATTCAGCTGGGAATTCAGGTGAAAAACCTAACAATGTATATTGAAGTTCACAAACACCATCATATATGGGAATTAAACACCTGAAATTTTACCAAAGTTGTAGAAGAAAGGGCATTTAATCAAAATCTCCCTACTAGAATACCAATTTTACCTGGTATATCACCAAAATATTTTTGTGCTCCAGTGAATATATACATGATTTATTGCTTGGCAGAATGTACCTGGTCTACTGTTACAAAGTAATGCTCTGTTGCAAAGCTTCTGCACTTGCAGTATGTCAATAAAAAAGTCACTGTAGTTCACAAGAAAGGGATTCTCCCAGGAAAGGAAATGATGGGAATATATCAGGAGCACAATGAACCTGAACATAAAATGTGAGTTGCAAAGAAAAAAAGATAAATTTTGCAAAGTTGGCATTTACCTTATGATAAATCATAAAAATTTATGATAGCTGCAATGAAATATCACAGTAATGTGATCTCAATATTAGAAATCTAGTATTTCTATATCTAGATATACTCTAACTCTAGGGTGTATCACATTAATGGGTTGCATCTGCTACATTCCCATTTATAAATATTACATATCCTTCAGACAGCTATCATGTTCTGTCAGAAAAATAAGTAAAAAAGTAAAAATTCATATTTTCAATGATATGACATATTATTAAATTTGTTTAGTATAAATATTTTCTTAAGTCTCGGGGTAGTAGGCCACTTTAAATTTGCTAAAGCCTTTTATTTCTTTAAGCAGAATCAAAAATAAATTATAAAAGAAAACAACAGGGTATCAGATATTTACAAATAATCATTTGGAAACCCATTTTAGGTAAATTAAAGGTGGAAAGCCCTCTTCCTTCTAGAAGAGGAAGCATTTTTTTCTGGATCTAGGTCTATAAACCTTAAAATAATTTAATATCAATAAATCAGTATGTCTGAGGGGAATAATGAAATTTAGTTTTTAAAATCCTCAATCCTGAAAAGACTGAGCAATCATATGACCATCTGGTTTAAATCTCAATTGTTAAAACAAGCTCATTAATTTATTAATAAGTCAGAAGAGAAGCATTGATGAGAGTAGCAAAAGCAGTGAATTCTATTGAACATAAATGATATAAAAAGGTTAAAGTTAAATGCCTGGTGAACTGTTTAAGACACAAATGTAAAAGATTTATGTAACCCTAGAAAAAAATGGACACTTTAAAATACTACTGACATTGAAACTGAACACAGAACTGAGTCATACAATTAGAGATTGTTATTCTGGTCACTGGAGGTTGCAGATGCTACCAAAATCAGAAGATTTCATTTTGAAATAATGGTTTACAGATATGTTAGTTAAATTTAATATTCATTCTCCATTCTCCATCAAGATTAAATCCTAATGTAAGAAATCATAAAGACTAAATGTAAAGCTAACTGGGTAAAGGAAAATTTTTAATGCTTTATGATTGCTAAAAAAAATTAATAGAATATTACGGAAAATTTCAGGCATAAGGTAGTAATATAAAGCAATATAACTAATTTTTGAGAATAGATGAAATAAGATCAACCAAGAAAATAATTCTCCATTCAGGTATTTTGAAGTTAACGAAAGGACTATTGACCATTGGGGTAGACAGGCACAGGAAATTCACAAGGTATAATTCAGTGTAGGGATTCGTAAAAACTGGGGAGTCACACCACCCCTAAGCTTGGAGGGGTAACGGGAACAAGTGGTTACCAAGAAATCAAAAGCAAGAGAGTCACGTACAAAGGTCCCTAGACAGAATCCGTGACTTTGAATGGTGGATATGGCTACCAGCAATCCCTCCTGTATTTGTAGGTACATGCTACTTCTCCCATCAAGTCTCATCTCCATCCTTTGAAACTAAGTTGATTCATGACTTGCTTTGGCTAATAAAATGCAGTGGATGGTCCAGGTGTGGTGGCTCACACCTGTAATCCCAGCACTTTGGGAGGCAGAGGCAGGTTGATTGCTTGAGCCCAGGGGTTCGAGACAAGCCCGCAACATAGTGAGACCTCGCCTCTACAAAAAAAAAAAAAAAAATTAAAAAATTAGCTGGTCATGGTAGCACACACCTGTAGTCCCAGCTACTGGGGAGGTTAAGGTAGGAGGATAACTTGAGCCCCCAGTAGTTTGAGGCTGCACTGAGTTTTGATCACACCACTGCACTCCAGCCTGGGTGACAGAGCAAGACCCTGTCTCAAAGAAAAAAAAAAAAAAGAAGATGCAGTGGATGTAATGTTGTGGATGTAATGCTGGATCAGTTCCAGGCCTAGACTTTCAGAGGTCTAGAAACTTGTACTTTCCTCTTCTTGAACCCCTGAGCAATGATGTAGTATTATTCAACTATAATAATATATAGAGAAAAGATCAGCCACCCTGAGCTCTTCTAGCTACTCCAACTGAGATGCCAGACAGGTTCTGACTTCAGCTGACCTCCCAGTTCAACGTAATCGCATAAGCCAACACAACACGGAAAAGAGGAACTTCTCAGATTATTTATTAATGCAGAAAACCCATCAAATTGTGAGAACAAATACATTATTGTTTAAAGCCACTAAATTTTGAGATGGTTCATTACACCACAATAGGTAACTGATATACCTTGGGTTGTGCAGCACAGTCAGCCTTTGAGACCTTGCTAAGAAGGGAGTTGGAGACATAATATCCTGATCTCATACTCTATACCAAACCTACTGGAAGAAAAAGTACAAGGAAGTCTATTGGCACAGTAACTACAGTCAGCTTCTGGGGCAGGAAGCAGGGTAGACAGGGGTGAAGAGTGGACCTGGAGGGGCATGCAGAATATACCTAGCACACTACCAAAATGTACATATTCATATAAAAGCTGTGCTATTCATCTGTAGTCATCCATAGTCCCTAAACTGCATGTATTTGAGATAATGGTCAAAATACAAGCACTGTACTTTCCCTTAGATCCTAAGGAAAAATTATTTGATTATCTTTAGTGTTGGCAAATTCTTTTACCCTTTAAAAGTGGATGTGAGTATTGCAAATAATTAAAATAATTAAAAGTTCTACAGACTAGTCTTGTGAATAGGGTAGGTGATCATTCTAGATGAGTGCTGTCCAATAGAACTTTTTGCTTTACATTTATGCTGTTTAACATCGAGAGGTTAAATACCAAGTATTTACTGTGCCTACTGAGGATTTGATATGACGCTGGTATGACTGGGGAACTAGATTTTAAATTGTATTTAATTTTAACTAACTTTAAATAACCATATATTGCTAGTGGCTGTCATATTGGATGGCTCAGATCTAGATATCATTTTGGGGAAAAATATGAGGCATAGCTATAGCAGTAAGGCTAATTTCTTTATGTGTTTTGCCAATTACCCCTGAAGGTAGTTCCAAATAATAAGTCTGAACTCTATTTTAATTATAAAAGTGTGGAGTTGTAGAATTGCAGAAATATAGCTTTCCAAAGCAACCGAGCCAACTCTCAATAAATGAGGGTAATGGGAGTCAAGGAAGCTATGAATAATCCAGACACAGAGTAAAAGCATAAACAAACACAGAAAAGCAACAACAAACTAGTCAAAACATGATACACAATGAATTGAATATAAACTTTATCAGTTAATCATAACAGCCGATATTTAGACAGTATAAGTCAGTGTTTTTCAAACCTTGGATGACCTTTAAAATACTCTGGAAGTTTCTTTTAAAATTGTATATTCCTACATCAGAATTTCTGAAGATGAGGCTGAAGAATCCATATTTTTGTGAGCGCAACTTTTTACAGCTATCTTTCCACTTTCTTATAGGTGTCCTCTGAATTTCACTATGTCTTAGAACATTTAACTTTATTTATATTTATCACAATCAAATTACCATACCAATGTTATTTTCACCAACTTTTCACCCTGAAACCTAAGCAAATAAACAAAACCAAAACTGCAAAACAGAAGATGCCTCAAAGTTACAACCCATTTAAGAATCCTTAAGATTTCATGAGTCTGACAGTAAGGACCAGGTACCACTTTCTGAACAAAAATATATAGGAAGCACAACTTATTGAAATCGAGTCCTAGTCACAGGGTGGGGCTGCTTTGGTCCAAAGTCTGCCTTATTCGGTTGAATCTTTCTAGATATGACTCTGTACAGGTTGCTCTGGATGAGCAACAGTGGTCAAACTATGACTTAAGGGCAGTCACAAGTTATGTTTTTGTTTGATTTCTAACATCTATTTAGTAATTCTTAAATATATGCGGTGAAGAAAGAAAATTTCCAGATAGCAATAGATTTAAATTGGTGTCCATTTTTTATTAGAAGTTTTCACTGATTCTCAGTAGCTTTTTCATGGATTTCTTCTTCCTCCTCCTCGTCATCTGCCTCTTCCTCCCTCTCCTCTTCCTCCTTATATATTTTTCCCAAATATTGGTGCATATAAATACTTAGGTAGGTTTGCATTCTTTCAAAGGCCAAAAGAGTACTGGCTGAAAGTCATGAGATGACATCCTAGTCTTGGCTAATTATTAATTTTTTTGATTATATAGGGTTAAGTCACTTACTTTCTTTTTGCCTTAGTTTTTTCTAGGAAAGTGAGGAGTGATCGTTGTATTAGTAATCTTTAAATATCTTCATAGTTTAATAATCAATGATTCCGTTATATATTTCTATTAAAAATAGTGCCTAAAGCCCTCTCCCCAACTCCTGTCTCCCAACCTACATCAGTAGTCTTTACCTTCTTGATTACTTTTATTTCAATGCTGGCCACAACAACAAACATATTGCCTCTTCTATTGAACTACATTCTCTGGATTAATGAGAAACCATTAGATGTTTTCCCATCTGGTCTTCAGTTTCAGTGGCCAAATGACCAGGTAGTAACAACATTTCTGGGATAATGTTCCTATGTTGAAGCATTTTATCTGTGGCTTTAAAATTAAATAAACACAAACTCAGAATTTAATATCAAATGACATAGATTTTTAAGTACAGAAACAGTTAAGAAGTGGAATAGCTTGACATAGGGCAAGGTGACCCTGATCCTGTAGATTTTCACTGCTGGATAAAATTACAGTTAGGTAAATTTAAAAGTAAGCATTAAAAGAAATACCTACAAATGATTTGGATTCTAATTCTAGAAGTGAAAATGAGAAAAAAAATACTGAAGTTTTTCTATATCTAAAAAATAAACTTTAAAATGTAAAGAGAGCAGAGTCTTCTATTAAAGTATTTATATGATAATTTTCATGTACTGGAAAGTGATTATAAACCTTGATAAAAATAGACTAACTTGAAAAATGTATAACTATTTTATATCTGAATTTTATTTTATTGCAAAACATTCAATTGTTTCAAAGTGGTATGCTTATCTATACACAGTGATGACATATATTTAATAAGCAAAATACTGACTCATTATCTTGAACACAAATATTTTCTTTTCACATATATATTATTCATAGCAAATTAAAAATAGAAATTATCAAAAGCCTACATATATCCTCATAAACTATTATTGCTCATATCTAATAGCACAGCAAGAAAGAATACATTTGGGATTCATAATGGTGACACGATTTACTGCCTTTCTTTGCTATGCTTTTGCTATGGTGAAGCTGTTACTGCTTTTAAAACACAAGTTCTGAATATCTGACTCACCCATGGAGAACACAGCATAATACTGACTGTGAGGCTTCCTACAGATTGGTACAGGGAGTTAGTAAGTTCTGGAAAAGCCAGCCACAGAAGCTGTGTGGAACATCTCTTTAGTGGAGAACACTGGCAAAGGGACCAGGAAGGTAGTCTCAATGAGAACAGGAATCAGGGAAGGATGCTATTGTAGGAAGACTGGATTTGGGTGAGAGCATGGTGGGACAGACCATCCAGGATGAAACTCAGGGAAAGTGGGAGCTGTGGGAAAATGGTATGGGTCAAGCAGTGGGATTTGCCAGTGAGCCAAGGCAGGTGCTAGAATTCCAAGTAAACTTCTTTGGCTACATCAGAGAAATATAAAGCCGTCATAGGGCATACAGATTCACAGAGGCCACTGTGCCTGAAAATAACACTGTGGTATTTTCAGAACCAGAAAACTCATGGCGCTATTCAGTTTTAGAGGAACCTTCCTCCTAAAGCAGATGGATCTCAGCAGGTCCAGTTTGTGTGTACACAAGCCAATGTGATTATTTGGCATCTATCCATGTTTAGTCCTCATCTCCCCCAAGAAGCTCTACTTGATGACATATGCCTACACTGAACTCATTTTTAACAAAACTCCTATAGGATTTGCGGCCTCTAACACACACTTTTTGTATATTATACTATTATATGATAAAGTATATCATACAATTTGAATTATATCACTATTTTATTCATATATGTCATCCTTTTCCAAGTAGAATGAAAGGTAGATAGCATATTATACATGCTTATAAATCATAATTCCTATAGCTGTTCTAGGCATAATAACAGGTACCACATATTCTTATAATGAATTTAAGATATATAAACAGATATAGCCTATTTGATTATGTATACACAAATATTACACTTAAAGTATAGTAAAAATGTTGCAAATGGCTGAGATTATAGTATACATAGTAAGGGTTTAGTGCATGGGCTTTCAAGTTAGAGAAAACCAGATTTGAACGTGTTTTGCCTAGTTACTAGCCTGTGGGCATATCAAGTTATCTAAGTTCTTTGAACCTCAGTTTACTCACTGGATAAGTGGAAATAATAATAATTCATAGTATTGCATAAATTAAATAATACAATGTATATTGAGTACTTAACACAGGCCTTGGCATATACCAATCAGTTACAAAGATACGACCAGATTTTAAAATTACACTAAATTTTAATTTACATTACAATTAAAATTTGAATAACTCTTCAGAAGAGATAACAGTAGATATTTCTTTACTTGATAGTTTTCATGTTTAACATTATTTACTTTAGATGCTAATACAAAGTAATCTAACTTTTAGTAGCAGATGTCAAGGATATATCAACTATTTCCTTTTTTCCTTAAATACTTTGAACATATGAATTTTAAAGTTTGTAAAAGATCAATGGCAAAATTATTATGATTTTAAGTAAAACTTTTCTATTTGGAGCATCATTTTTTATCATATATGAAAGTCAATTTGCCATCAAATTAATAATGCTGCCTTTGGAATCATCAGATAGGTGAAATTTATCTTCTATCATTAAAAAGTAATTTTTAAAATGTATTTTGAAATTCTATTATGAGGGTTATTATATAAATTCATGAATCAGATGTTACTGCCAACTAAGCATTCTACCAAAAATTCTCAAAAGATAAAATATCTTTTAAAAAATATTCAATAAGTTATAGAAATAAAGTATGACAAACTGGCTATAGGTGACTGGTCAGAGTACACATCTGACTACCACCAGCATAATTAGATAAAATTTAATGTTAATTGAGTCACAGCCAAACTCCACAGCATATGTCATGACTTTTTATTATAGAATGTAGATTACTTGTGATCTTAAGTTTGACATTTTAGTATGACAGAAAACCATGTGGCTGGTATATAGTCTAATCTAATGTAAACAGATTCGAGTCTCTTGAAATATAATCAACCAATAAAAAAGAACAGGTGAGATATAGGGTCACAAAAGCAAAAGCTTTCTGTACATAATCATCTTATGACTGGAACTTATACATTGAGGGAGTTATTATCACATATCATAGTGATATCACCATACAAATAATGTAGATTCTTTAGTTTGAATTTTATTAAATTTAACCATATTGATCTAACTCATCTCTCCCATTTATCATTTTCTGTTTTCATTTAGTATATATCAGGAGAGCACTTAAATGGCACTTAGTACTAATTCAAAATTATTAAAACTGTTATTTAATGTCCAAAAGGGATCATTTGAAAAACATTTCTATGGATAAAATACCTAAAGGACATATGTTTGACAGTTTTTGAAGGCAGGATATAATGCACATGTTGGTTCAGGATCTTGGAAGAGTTCTGAGGTAAATTAACTATTTTATTTTAGCAAGCTGTTATTCCTTTTTCCTAAAACTAAAATATGGAAGATCCCAGTATTCCCTAGGTAATGTCTTAGATGCTGAGGATACAAAGAAATATATGGTCTTTGCCTTTTTAGGGATCAAGCTAGTAAGAAAGAACAATATACATTAATAATAATGATATTACTCCTATCCTACCTTCCTATAAATCTAAATCTAATGATTATTCTCATTTCCCTATACCTTTAATCCACTCCCTACTGCCTGTTTCCATCAGCATTTAAACCACTTTAAGATACCCCCATTAACATACATAGAATTATACTCTTCATATGTGTACTTACATATGTAAATACATGCATGCATGCAATCCATGCCCCTGAGCCACCACCACATTTACCAAAACTACAACCCTTTCTCTTCTCTTTCAGGGAGAAAAATACTTGAAAGAGTTATTTATACTCACTCTACTTTCTCATCTCTAACTTCTCTAATCTAGGCTTTCTTCCCCACTTCACCATGGAAACTGTCTCAGTTAAGGTTTCTTTGTCACCTTGTTCATTTCTTTCTCTGAGCCCTTCTCAGTCCTTACTAATGTGTCATCCTGAAGCATTCTTAAAATATCCTTGCCTTAGAATGTGATACACTATAGTCTGACTTACCGCCCCCACTGCTTCATCTTATCTCCTTTGCTTTAATGGTCAGCTTATGTTGATGACTTCTAAAACCATACTACCAATCCTCATCTCTCTCATAAAACTCAAGCCCACTTATCTATATAATTAGCAGACATCTCCACTTAGATTTATCTATTGCTGCCTTCATGGTTTCTCCTCCAAATCTTGCTCACAGTTCACCCTCTCTATTTTGTTGACGGTCACTACCAGCCAACTGGTTGCCTGGTCATAAACTCGGAGGTTTAGCCTTGAAATCTCCCACTGTCTGTAGGATGAGGGATTCAGAGCCCCAAATACCAGTAAATTACCCTGTCTTGTAGGTGCTACCTGTAAAATCTCTCTGAAATCTGGTCAGTCTTATTCTTCCCCACCAGGTGAATATACATTGGTTCAATCCCCTATCATGGCCATACATCCAGTCTCCCTCCCTCCATTCTTATTCTCCTCTTACCCATGTTCTACAACTAATCAGAACAACGTTTCCAAAATTACAACCTGTTCATTTCATGCTTCTTGCTTCAGGGGATCCTCATTAGAATAAAGGTAAACTTCTTAGCACAGTTTATAATGTCCTTTATAATCTGACCCATATTCTCCAGACTGATCTCTTGAAACACCCTCACTCATCATAAACAAGTCATCTGTTACTTTCCATTACTCCAATATGCCATGTCTTCCTGTTTTGGTTTTATAAGTATGTTTTTCTTGAGCTGGAACACTCCCTTCTCACCGTCAGCCCTCTCTTCAGGTCTAACTCTTACTCACCTTTCTGGTCTCATCTTAGATTTCACATTCTTTGAGACAATGTCTCCAAGGATTATGCATACGTTAGGAACCCTTTTTTTTTTTTAATAAAGTTCCATAGCACTATAAAATTCCATATATATAGGACTCATTACATTAAATAACTGCCTATCTCAATAGCATATAACTGCCTAACTAATGCTGGCATAACTTATGTGGATATATTTTCCATGTGGGCCCAGGAGACTGCCTGGCACTTAGTGGATGCACAATAAATATATGTTGAATTATGTAATAAACAAATGAATAAAGGAGCTATATGCACAATATCATGGGAACACCAAGCAGAGAATTAACTGTGCCTGGGGGTTATATCAGTCAGTGCCTAAGAGGAAAGAGATGACACATTCAAATTAGGATAATTTGAGGAAGGTCCACAAAAGGGTTATTTACAAAGGTGTGGGCAGAGTGCAGGGAAACTATATTGGGTTGCATAGGACCCTTCACAAGCCGAAAATAGAAAAGGAGGGAGAGGTTATTAGAAGCTAGAGGAGAAAGTTGTGTAGAGATGGTGATATGTTCTGGCTGTGTCCCCACCCAAATCTCATCTTGAACTGCAGTTCCCATAATCCCCATGTGTGGTGGAAGACACGCAGTAGGAGGTAATTAAATCATGGGGCAGCTTCCCCCATGTTATTCTTGACAGTGAGTACATTCTCATGAGAGCTTATGATTTTATAAGCGGCTTCCCCCATGGCTCAGCTCTCATACTTATCCTTGCTGCTGCCATATGAAGAAGAATGTGTTTTCTTCCCCTTCTGCCATGATCGTAAGTTTCCTGAGGCCTCCACAGCCATGCTGAACTGTGTGTCAATTAAACCTGTTCCTTTATAAATTACCCAGTCTTGAGTATGTCTTTATTAGCAGTATGAGAATGGACTGATACAGATGGCTACCTTGAGAAAGAATCTGACCTTACAGCAAAGGACACAGCCAGCTTGAGGCAACCCTGCAGGCAAGAGGCAGAGGGAATAAATACCCTTATCTCACTAGTGTGCTTTACAAAACTCCAAGCTGATGCCTGACCTGATATCCTCCTGAGCACACAGGGAGGATATTATACCCCCTGGTACTCTCCCTCCTTCAGTGGAGAATGCTGCTAATTTGAAACAAATTGCTTAAAAGTTTATCAAATTATTTCTACCATTAAAAAAGGCTGAAACTTCCAAGACTCATAATTATCCATAGAAGAAGGATACTAATAGAATAGTCTGTTTTTCATTCATTCAACAAATATAACAAATACCATATACATATATCTACCTATTTTGAGTAAGAGACCCCTAAAGACAAAAATCTGCTCTTTCCCTTAAGGGGCTTTGTATGATTACAAATGAGTAGACTCATATATAGATAGAAAAGGAAAAAAATTACTAAGAGTATAAATTGAGAATTATAAAATATGAGGAGTAACATTAGTTAAAAGGTATAATATTAAAACTAGGGTATAGTTTAACATTTATATGTCAAGATTTATGTATATAGAACATATTTGGTAAGACAGTTCATAAAGAAAGAGTTACGATTATGTTAAATAAGTTTGATAACATTTTGTGGTATGTTTAGTTAGGATACATTTTATGTATTAATCCAGAGAATTCAGGAAACATGTACTGTCAGAAAGATACCGGGGTAGAAACAGAAAAGATAAAAAAGAAAAGCGAGAGTGTTTAAAGCAAAGATTTTTAATTGGTGAAAGTGACATCCCAAAGGGATGTTATGGAAATTTCTTGTGTGTGTGTCAGTGAGGGCGTTATGACAATGAATAGGGAAACAGCTGGGCTGGCATTTAATGGGCTGGAAATTCTAAAGATCCTGCAATGCACAAGATACTTCCCCCACCGTGAACCGTCTTGACTCCTGCATGACATTCAAATGTCTAACCAAGTATTCACCCATTCATAATTATCTAAATCCAATCCCTAACTATATTTTTATGTAAACACTAAGTACATTTTGCACAGTTATTAACAGTGAATTTTTGAAGAATGCAACTGCCATGTGCATTTTAAGAGAAGAAGACTTCCCTTCACTTTGTTTCTAAATTTATCATGAGTCATTTATCCTTTCAAAAAATGTCACTGTACTGCAATGCTGCCCGTGGTGGATGAGTCATCAAAACAACAAGCATCTATTTGTCAGCATCTGTAGCCATCATATTTCTGCTAATTCTATGAATAGATGCAAGCATCTAACTACATCATTATGTCTATAGCACAGTCATATAAGCATTTAGCTATTAAACATATATTGATTTATTATAAATTACCTTCATTTTATGTATCTTTTACATTAGGGTACTTTACTGTTTTTTTTTAAAATCATGTATATTAAGTCCTCACCTAACATTATTGATAGGTTCTTAGAAACTGAGTTTAAGCAAAATGATGTATAATGAAACCAACCTTACTGTAGGCTAATTGATATAAACAAGAGTTAAGTTCCTGTGGTATATTTCTAATTACATAACATCGTCAATTCTAACTAAAGACCTCAAACACTTCTAATATTAAACATTGAAACAAATGTGAGCTATATATATATTTAAGAAGGAGTAATTAAAGCAAGTAAGATAATGATTTACCCAATTTTTCGTGAGTCAGTGAGTGACAGTAATCACAGTGGTGGCGGAATATATCAGGGAATAAATGTTTGTGAAGTGAAAATTATAAGGAGAACCTCCCACCACCACTCAGTTCAAAAACAAACGATCACAAGTTGGGGGGGTCAGTGAACACTCTCCTACCACATCATGTACTGCCATACACTTGCATGACTATAGTAAACTTTATGAAATTTTATTTTACAATCATTTTTATTCATTCATTCATTCATTCACATTCCAACCAACTTATTCAAGTTCAGGGTGGTGGGTGGCCAGAGCCTATCCAGCTCAGGACAGCAACGCAGGTACCCACCCTGGACAGGATGCTATCCCTTCACAGGGGACACTCACACACACACCCATACTTACTCATATTGGGACCATTTAGACAGGCCAATGAACCTAACATGAACATCTTTTGGATGTGGGAATAAACTGGAGTAGCCAATACATACCCATACAGATATGGGGAGAATGTGCAAACTCTGTAAAGATACTGGCTTCATCCAGGAAGTAATTTTTTTCTCTTTAATATTATATCAAAACAACATTGAATGAAAAGAAGTAATTTGAGGAGCTATATATATATATATGTCATGCTGGTGATGAATTTCATTTAATGCTAATAAACATGACATTGCAAAGTATTTGTTATAATGGCACGTAATTCAGAATCACTGGTTTACATTCATGGAAGCACAAGAGTGAAACGAGCCAATAATACTGTTGGAGATCAATTAAGTATAGCAGAAGGTCTGGCTAATATCAAAGAGCAGAGGTGCTAATTTCAGTTGTTCTGGTCATGGGGATCCTGATTTATGTTAATAACATAATAAAGAGAAAACTTATGTGCAAATAAAGAGTATTTAGGGGCAGCAGTACATATGGTCACGCTTATTTTCCTATTTAGCGCATGGTGCAAGTAGGAGTTTGGGGAGGAAATTTTTGCAGTAGACAAAGGACAAAATCACAGGGCAAAGATCCTAGTTATAAATTAAATTAAAGAAAATATATTGACCCTAACAGCTCAAAGTATTCTTGCTTCTCCTACTGACATGATCATTGGTAGGATAAATAAACAGAACTTTCATTAAGTCACATTTGAATTAATTTTTTTAAGTTTTATTCATTAATATATGGAAAAACTTAAACTGATTTGGATTACTAGCTCTTTGTCGTGGCTTGTTGTTCTTGCTGCCACCTAAGTGAGCTGGGCTTGCCCAAAAGGTAAAAGTAAGCCTAAAAAATCAACACGCATATCAAAAAAACTGTTTACAAAATTCAGAAGAAGTAGTTATCACAGAATGAGATGATCATCTTGAATTCTACTTTATTTACTAAAATTTTATTCCTTAGGGTCCTTCAAACATTTTCATGTCAATCTATGAACAAAAAATAACTTGAATAATTAATTAATAAGGAATATGAAAAGAAATTTTGGCAACATATGCCTATTACCAAGGATGCTCAAGATATAATTCACAATCCACTCTTTATATGTACTAGTCATAAATTAGAGACTAAACTTTGTTAAACTTCCATATTTATATAAAGTGATCGCCCTTTTTTTCTGGTTATCAATTGCTTAACAAACCATACCCATAGTTAAATCACAACTGTGAGTCAGGAATCTTGGAAGAACTTGGATAGGTGGTTCATCTTTGACTCATGTCGTGCCAGCTGGAGAAATGAGGACTGGAAAATCCACTCCCAAGATGGATTCACATTCTTCATTCATTTATCTGGTATCCTGGTGACCTTGGTCTCTCTCCATCTTTCTCTCTCCCTTCTCTTTTCCCTCTTTCATTCCCCCTCACTCAGGGAAGACAGACTTCAATACATGGTAGCTGGCTTACCCAGAACAAACATTCTAAGAGCAAGAGCTCTAAGAGACAATAAGTGGAAATTGTCAATCTCTCAAGGTCTCGGCTAAGAAACTGGCACAGCATTACTTCTACTGTACACGACTGGAAAAAGCCTTCTTAGAGTCCTTTAGGATTCAAGGATAGGGGACATAAATCTCACCCTTCTTTGAGAGTAATGTCAAAGAATCTGTGGTCATCTCAAATCCACCTCATCTGGTCTGCAGCAATAATAAAAATGACTCTATTTCCATCAATAATTTTCATTACTCATCTAAACATGAACACCAACAACATGTACAGTTAAGGAGCTATGTAAAACATAGTCTCCTAAAGGAATTAAAATTTTTACTCAAAAAATGTAAAATGCAACCGTTAACAGTTAAACAATCAGTTTCCGAGGTAACATTTTAAATTAGTCAATGAGAAAAGAAGAATGATGGGAATGACAGTCGCTCATGTCTGTAATCCCAGCACTTTGGGAGGCTGAGGCGGATGGATCACCTGAGATCAGGAGTTGGAGACCAGCCTGGCCAACATGGTGAAACACCGTCTCTACTAAAAATACAAAAAAGAGCTGGGTGTGGTGGCCGGTGCCTATAATCCCAGCTACTTGGGAGGCTGAGGCAGAAGAATCACTTGAACCTCGGAGGCAGAGGTTGCAATGAGCCAAGATCGCGCCATTACACTCCAGTCTGGGTGACAGAGCCAGACTCCATCTCAAAAAAAAAAAAAAAAGGAAATTCACAGATTTTCATTCTGTCTACAACAACAATGCCAGTCTCTCAAACAAATAACTGGAAAACACTTCCTGTTTTGAGAAAACGTCAATAATGAATATTTTCAGACTGCATATATTTCAATATATATTTCAGACTGCATATATTGTATTTAGTTCTGAGGATAAAATATAGTTTTAGAGACAAATATGGTGGGTTATTTCACTTTCTCACAGGAGATACCTGAGATAATCATATTTAATATCAGTATTGCTGGTACATTGTTAATTCCAGAAGTTACACACAAAAAAGGTTGTGATCACAGGCACATTTAAGATTTCATTTGTAGGTGAACCTCATGAGTGATTTTGTTTGACAACCACTAATGAAACAAACATTTATTTTGTGTCTGCTATGAGCCAGGGCACTATGCAGGATTGTTTTGGAGATAAAAAGATAAATAAGACACAATATTTGCAAACAAGGAGCTTAGAGTGTTGGGGAGAGAAATGAACAAACAGGAAATTCCATAACAGCATGACCAGTCACATCACAGAGGTAAACACAGGCTGCTAGAGAACACAGAGAAAATACTTAGCCTGGACTGAGGGTTAACATGCATTGGAAACAAACAAACAAACAAAGAACAAAAAAAAAAAAAAGAAAAAGATAAAAAAAAGAAAAACATGCATTGGAAGACCTTCCAGAAAACAATGATAACCAGAGTGCTAAAGGTCCATCGGAAGAATATTGTTACTGTTGTTTGAAAATAGGGGCCAGTTTTTAGTAACAGAGGACTTAGCAAACATTCCAAACGGAAAGGCAAAGTTTGCAAACAGATCTAGAAAACAAAAATCATGGTGGGTTCAGGGCAAAGGCAGTTGGGGTGAAGAGAAAATCTGGGGCAAGAAGTCACATTGAAAGATAGGCCTAGGGAGATTCCTGTGATCACATCATTTAGTGCCTTGTATTAGATGCTAATGAGTATGGATTTCATACTGAAAGCCACGAGGAGGCACTCATGACCAAAATAAATGTACATGATAATTTCAGATGAATACTTACATGTGCACAGCTACATATATAAAAGCTATTTGTAAACAGCCAATATAATACTTTTGAAAAGTGACACATCAGAGCTTAAAAATAAAAGCATGTGAAAGCCTTTTACATTTAATGTCATAAATCTGAAGGGTTTTACTTACCAGCCAAATGTGTCTTTTCAGTTGCTTACATTTATTAGATTACCTATTGATTTAGTTTACAGTTTTAGTGTTGTAATTATTTTATGCAATGACAAATAAAAACTATTATTTAAAAAGTAACTAAATCAAAATCTTCAGTTCTAGTTTTAAACTAGAAACTACATAACTGACAATATATAAATTAGTAATAAACTTCCCTTTTTACTAAATTGACGGAAAATCTACATGCATTATAAATCTCTTAATAATTCATGTATAATAAATGACAAATATTTAGTTAAAAGATGAGATAACCGAATCAGGGGGGCGGAGCAAGATGGCCAAATAGGAACAGCTCCAGTCTCCAACTCCCAGTGCGAGCGACACAGAAGACCGGTGATTTCTGCATTTGCAACTGAGGTACTGGGTTCATCTCACTGGGGAGTGCCAGACAATCGGTGCTGGTCAGCTGCTGCAGCCCGACCAGCAAGAGCTGAAGCAGGGCGAGGCATCGCCTCACCTGGGAAGCGCAAGCGGGAAGGGAATTCCTTTTCCGAGCCAGGGGAACTGAGACACACAACACCTGGAAAATCGGGTAACTCCCACGCCAATACTGCGCTTTAAGCAAACGGGCACACCAGGAGATTGTATCCCACACCTGGCCGGGAGGGTCCCATGCCCACGGAGCCTCCATCATTGCTAGCACAGCAGTCTGCGATCTAACCGCAAGGCAGCAGCGAGGCTGGGGGAGGAGTGCCCGCCATTGCTGAGGCTTCAGTAGGTAAACAAAGCCGCTGGGAAGCTCGAACTGGGTGGAGCTCACAGCAGCTCAAGGAAACCTGCCTGTCTCTGTAGACTCCACCTCTGGGGACAGGGCACAACTAAACAACAGCAAAAGCAGCAGAAACATCTGCAGACGCAAACGACTCTGTCTGACAGCTTTGAAGAGAGCAGTGGATCTCCCAACACGGAGGTTGAGATCTGAGAAGGGACAGACTGCCTGTTCAAGTGGGTCCGTGACCCCTGAGTAGCCTAACCGGGAGACATCCCCCACTAGGGGCAGTCTGACACCCCACACCTCACAGGGTGGAGTACACCCCTGAGAGGAAGCTTCCAAAGCAAGAATCAGACAGGTACACTCGCTGTTCAGCAATATTCTATCTTATGCAGCCTCTGCTGCTGATACCCAGGCAAACAGGGTCTGGAGTGGACCTCAAGCAATCTCCAACAGACCTAGAGCTGAGGGCCCTGACTGTTAGAAGGAAAACTATCAAACAGGAAGGACACCCACACCAAAACCCCATCAGTACGTCACCATCATCAAAGACCAGAGGCAGATAAAACCACAAAGATGGGGAAAAAGCAGGGCAGAAAAGCTGGAAATTCAAAAAATAAGAGCGCATCTCCCCCGGCAAAGGAGCACAGCTCATCGCCAGCAACGGATCAAAGCTGGATGGAGAATGACTTTGACGAGATGAGAGAAGAAGGCTTCAGTCCATCAAACTTCTCAGAACTAAAGGAGGAATTACGTACCCAGCGCAAAGAAACTAAAAATCTTGAAAAAAAAGTGGAAGAATTGATAGCTAGAGTAATTAATGCAGAGAAGGTCATAAACGAAATGAAAGAGATGAAAACCATGACACGAGAAATACGTGACAAATGCACAAGCTTCAGTAACCGACTCGATCAACTGGAAGAAAGAGTATCAGTGATTGAGGATCAAATGAATGAAATGAAGCGAGAAGAGAAACCAAAAGAAAAAAGAAGAAAAAGAAATGAACAAAGCCTGCAAGAAGTATGGGATTATGTAAAAAGACCCAATCTACGTCTGATTGGGGTGCCTGAAAGTGAGGGGGAAAATGGAACCAAGTTGGAAAACACTCTTCAGGATATCATCCAGGAGAACTTGAATGTATGGCAGGCCAACATTCAAATCCAGGAAATACAGAGAACGCCACAAAGATACTCCTCGAGAAGAGCAACTCCAAGACACATAATTGCCAGATTCACCAAAGTTGAAATGAAGGAAAAAATCTTAAGGGCAGCCAGAGAGAAAGGTCGGGTTACCCACAAAGGGAAGCCCATCAGACACACAGCAGATCTCTCGGCAGAAACTCTAAAAGCCAGAAGAGAGTGGGGGCCAATATTCAACATTCTTAAAGAAAAGAATTTTAAACCCAGAATTTCATATCCAGCCAAACTAAGTTTCATAAGTGAAGGAGAAATAAAATCCTTTACAGATAAGCAAATGCTTAGAGATTTTGTCACCACTAGGCCTGCCTTACAAGAGACCCTGAAGGAAGCACTAAATATGGAAAGGAACAACCGGCACCAGCCATTGCAAAAACAAGCCAAAATGTAAAGACCATCGAGGCTAGGAAGAAACTGCATCAACGAACGAGCAAAATAACCAGTTAATATCATAATGGCAGGATCAAGTTCACACATAACAATCTTAACCTTAAATGTAAATGGACTAAATGCTCCAATTAAAAGACACAGACTGGCAAACTGGATAAAGAGTCAAGACCCATCAGTCTGCTGTATTTAGGAGACCCATCTCACATACAGAGACATACATAGGCTCAAAATAAAGGGATGGGGGAAGATTTACCAAGCAAATGGAGAACAAAAAAAAGCAGGGGTTGCAATACTAGTCTCTGATAAAATAGACTTTAAACCATCAAAGATCAAGAGACAAAGAAGGCCATTACATAATGGTAAAGGGATCAATTCAACAGGAAGAGCTAACTATCCTAAATATATATGCACCCAATACAGGAGCACCCAGATTCATAAAGCAAGTCCTTAGAGACTTACAAAGAGACTTAGACTCCCATACAATAATAATGGGAGACGTCAACACTCCACTGTCAACATTAGACAGATCAACGAGACAGAAAGTTAACAAGGATATCCAGGAATTGAACTCATCTCTGCAGCAAGCAGACCTAATAGACATCTATAGAACTCTCCACCCCAAATCAACAGAATATACATTCTTCTCAGCACCACATCGCACTTATTCCAAAATTGACCACATAATTGGAAGTAAAGCACTCCTCAGCAAATGTACAAGAACAGAAATTATAACAAACTGTCTCTCAGACCGCAGTGCAATCAAACTAGAACTCAGGACTAAGAAACTCAATCAAAACCGCTCAACTACATGGAAACTGAACAACCTGCTCCTGAATGACTACTGGGTACATAACGAAATGAAGGCAGAAATAAAGATGTTCTTTGAAACCAATGAGAACAAAGATACAACATACCAGAATCTCTGGGACACATTTAAAGCAGTGTGTAGAGGGAAATTTATAGCACTAAATGCCCACAAGAGAAAGCAGGAAAGATCTAAAATTGACACTCTAACATCGCAATTAAAAGAACTAGAGAAGCAAGAGCAGACGCATTCAAAAGCTAGCAGAAGGCAAGAAATAACTAAGATCAGAGCAGAACTGAAGAAGACAGAGACACAAAAAACCCTCCAAAAAATCAATGAATCCAGGAGTTGGATTTTTGAAAAGATCAACAAAATTGACAGACCGCTAGCAAGACTAATAAAGAAGAAAAGAGAGAAGAATCAAATAGATGCAATAAAAAATGATAAAGGGGATATCACCACCGACCCCACAGAAATACAAACTACCATCAGAGAATACTATAAACACCTCTATGCAAATAAACTAGAAAATCTAGAAGAAATGGATAATTTCCTGGACACTTATTCTCTTCCAAGACTAAACCAGGAAGAAGTTGAATCCCTGAATAGACCAATAGCAGGCTCTGAAATTGAGGCAATAATTAATAGCCTACCAACCAAAAAAAGTCCAGGACCAGATGGATTCACAGCTGAATTCTACCAGAGGTACAAGGAGGAGCTGGTACCATTCCTTCTGAAACTATTCCAATCAATAGAAAAAGAGGGAATCCTCCCTAACTCATTTTATGAGGCCAACATCATCCTAATACCAAAGCCTGGCAGAGACACACAAAAAAAGAATTTTAGACCAATATCCCTGAGGAACATTGATGCAAAAATCATCAATAAAAGACTGGCAAACCGGATTCAGCAGCACACCAAAAAGCTTATCCACCATGATCAAGTGGGCTTCATCCCTGGGATGCAAGGCTGGTTCAACATTCACAAATCAATAAACATAATCCAGCATATAAACAGAACCAAAGACAAGAACCACATGATTATCTCAATAGATGCAGAAAAGGCTTTTGACAAAATTCAACAGCCTTTCATGCTAAAAACGCTCAATAAATTCGGTATTGATGGAATGTACCTCAAAATAATAAGAGCTATTTATGACAAACCCACAGCCAATATCATACTGAATGGGCAAAAACTGGAAAAATTCCCTTTGAAAACTGGCACAAGACAGGGATGCCCTCTCTCACCACTCCTGTTCAACATAGTGTTAGAAGTTCTGGCTAGGGCAATCAGGCAAGAGAAAGAAATCAAGGGTATTCAGTTAGGAAAAGAAGAAGTCAAATTGTCCCTGTTTGCAGATGACATGATTGTATATTTAGAAAACCCCATTGTCTCAGCCCAAAATCTCCTTAAGCTGATAAGAAACTTCAGCAAAGTCTCAGGATACAAAATTAATGTGCAGAAATCACAAGCCTTCTTATACACCAGTAACAGACAAACAGAGAGCCAAATCATGAATGAACTTCCATTCACAATCACTTCAAAGAGAATAAAATACCTAGGAATCCAATTTACAAGGGATGTAAAGGACCTCTTCAAGGAGAACTACAAACCACTGCTCAGTGAAATAAAAGAGGACACAAACAAATGGAAGAACATACCATGCTCATGGATAGGAAGAATCAATATCGTGAAAATGGCCATACTGCCCAAGGTTATTTACAGATTCAATGCCATCCCCATCAAGCTACCAATGAGTTTCTTCACAGAATTGGAAAAAACTGCTTTAAAGTTCATATGGAACGAAAAAAGAGCCCGTATCTCCAAGACAATCCTAAGTCAAAAGAACAAAGCTGGAGGCATCACGCTACCTGACTTCAAAGTATACTACAAGGCTACAGTAACCAAAACAGCATGGTACTGGTACCAAAACAGAGATATAGACCAATGGAACAGAAGACAGTCCTCAGAAATAATACCACACATCTACAGCCATCTGATCTTTGACAAACCTGATAGAAACAAGAAATGGGGAAAGGATTCCCTATTTAATAAATGGTGCTGGGAAAATTGGCTAGCCATAAGTAGAAAGCTGAAACTGGATCCTTTCCTTACTCCTCATACGAAAATTAATTCAAGATGGATTAGAGACTTAAATGTTAGACCTAATACCATAAAAATACTAGAAGAAAACCTAGGTAGTACCATTCAGGACATAGGCATGGGCAAAGACTTCATGTCTAAAACACCAAAAGCAACGGCAACAAAAGCCAATATTGACAAATGGGATCTCATTAAACTAAAGAGCTTCTGCACAGCAAAAGAAACTACCATCAGAGTGAACAGGCAACCTACAGAATGGGAGAAAATTTTTGCAATCTACTCATCTGACAAAGGGCTAATATCCAGAACCTACAAAGAACTCAAACAAATTTACAAGAAAAAAACAAACAACCCCATCCAAAAGTGGGCAAAGGATATGAACAGACATTTCTCAAAAGAAGACATTCATACAGCCAACAGACACATGAAAAAATGCTCATCATCACTGGCCATCGGAGAAATGCAAATCAAAACCACGATGAGATACCATCTCACACCAGTTAGAATGGTGATCATTAAAAAGTTAGGAAACAACAGGTGCTGGAGAGGATGTGGAGAAATAGGAACACTTTTACACTGTTGGTGGGATTGTAAACTTGTTCAACCATTGTGGAAAACAGTATGGCGATTCCTCAAAGATCTAGAACTAGATGTACCATATGACCCAGCCATCCCATTACTGGGTATATACCCAAAGGATTATAAATCATGCTGCTATAAAGACACATGCACACGTATGTTTATTGCGGCACTATTCACAATAGCAAAGACTTGGAATCAACCAAAATGTCCATCAGTGACAGACTGGATTAAGAAAATGTGGCACATATACACCATGGAATACTATGCAGCCATAAAAAAGGATGAGTTTGCGTCCTTTGTAGGGACATGGATGCAGCTGGAAACCATCATTCTTAGCAAACTATCACAAGAACAGAAAACCAAACACCGCATGTTCTCACTCATAGGTGGGAACTGAACAATGAGATCACTTGGACTCAGGAAGGGGAACATCACACACCGGGGCCTATCATGGGGAGGGGGGAGGGGGGAGGGATTGCATTGGGAGTTATACCTGATGTAAATGACGAGTTGATGGGTGCTGACGAGTTGATGGGTGCAGCACACCAACATGGTACAAGTATACATATGTAACAAACCTGCACGTTATGCACATGTACCCTAGAACTTAAAGTATAATAATAATAATTTAAAAAAATAAAAGAATAAAAAAAAAACCTCAGAAAAATTATTTTTATCCAAGTAAAATTTAAATAAATAGCAAATGTTCTCTTGTCTAATGGCTTTTAGGATTAATAATATATAATGTTCTCTTAAAAGTAAAATGTATGCAGAATGGTATGTGCTCATTCTGATGCTTTTACAATATATGAGACTTCAAATATATACTGCTTCTTTAAGGTGCTGCCCTCAAAAAAGATCAATGACATTTTCTTATCAATTAATAGTAAAGGTTATTAACATGTCCATTTCTTCTAGTTACCATAAATATGTTCTCCATTCTTTAAGCCATCTGTTAATGTTCACACTGGTTTGGTATATCTCAATAATAATTCAATAGAAAATAGGTATGTTATTAATATGTTAGGGATAAAATGTGCATCAGAACTTCTTATTATTGGTCAGTGCAAGAATTTATAGGTATCTGGCTTTTAACTCACATGGAATTCAGTGAATTACTTTCTAGTAATTGAGAATGATGAATGATTTTGTCATCTCAAATATAATGAGAATAGAATATAATATATAGAATATAATACAAATAGAATATAATACAAATTAGAAAAACTTCTAACTTTCCTTAGACTGTGTCAGTCTAATGGGGACAAAAAAACTGATTTCTGGCAGGTATATTTGGATAGAGAAATGCTAACAATCCCCTTTACAGCTATGAAAATAGGAAAAATTATATACAAAATTAAAACTGCATAAATCTTTACTAACAATTATTTAGGATTCTACTTTGCAACATAAATTTACTACAATCCATAACAAATTTGTGAACAAAATGGTCATTTGATGTATAGAACAATTCTTTTTTTTTTTTTTTTTTTTTGAGACGGAGTCTCGCTTTGTCGCCCAGGCTGGAGTGCAGTGGCACGATCTCAGCTCACTGCAAGCTCCGCCTCCCGGGTTCACGCCATTCTCCTGCCTCAGNGGCTCACTGCAAGCTCCGCCTCCCGGGTTCACGCCATTCTCCTGCCTCAGCCTCCCGAGTAGCTGGGACTACAGGCGCCCACGACCGCGCCCGGCTAATTTTTTGTATTTTTAGTAGAGACGGGGTTTCACCGTGGTCTCGATCTCCTGACCTTGTGATCCGCCCGCCTCGGCCTCCCAAAGTGCTGGGATTACAGGCGTGAGCCTGTGTTTTTAGTAGAGAACGAGGTTTCTCCGTGTTAGCCAGGATGGTCTCGATCTCCTGACCTCGTGATCCGCCCGCCTCAGCCTCCCAAAGTGCTGGGATTACAGGCGTGAGTGACCGCGCCCGGCCTAGAACAATTCTTATAACCTATTTTATAAATCCTTTAAACAAGGAAACTACAGTTGTTTTCATGATCATAATAGTAGTTAACTAAACAGTTCATTCTAACATATATTTTCTACGAGTATCTTTTCGTTGGCTGATTACAAATTCTCCATATCATATTTATTTACTGTTGCCATATAGGAGGATGATAAATTCATCACTAACCAATCATCGGTAAACAAAAAGCCAACTTCAAAATACATAATTAAAGCAAACTAACCAAACATGCCATTGCATCTTATTAATCCCAATAGAAACACATTTAATAACTTCTAGCATGATGCTTATGTAAAGATCCCCCTCTCTAATTTCTCATAAGTTGTATTACTTTCATGAATGCCTTGCTCACATTTTTATTTTCTTTAAATTCCCAAATTTATTGAAAAATGTTAATCTACACATCCAGGAAGCTAAACAAACATGAAGTAGGATAAATGCATAGAGATCCACATATAGACACATCATGATTAAATTGCTGAAAGTCAAAGAAAGAAAAGGAGAAAATCTTGAAAGCAGTAAAAGGAAATGACTTGTCAGTTACAAGTGAAACCCAACAGTATTAATGACTAATTTCCTCTTTTTGATATTAGTAATTATTTATTTTTAAAATAATTTCAAATTTTATTTTAGATTTAAGGGGCATATGTGCAAGTTTTTGTTACATAGGCTAATTTGGGACGCTGAAGTTTAGGGTACAAATGATCCCGTCACCCAGGTAGTGAGCATCGTACCCAATAGGTAGTTATTCAGCCCTTTTCCTCTTCTCTCACTCACCGTCTAGTAGCATGAATAAAAAGACTGGATCACATTTTCAAACATACACTGTCTTTTAATTCATGCAGAGTCTAGGAACACTGATCACCCCTTATAAATTAAGTGGTGGCCAGTTGCTGAATAGGGCTTGTAGTTGTGTGTGTTTCCAAAGCAAGTCAGCAGAACATTCAAACTGACTCTCATTCTGCCTAGAACTAAGTATATGTATTGAAGCACATGTATATATTCTTAGCAGCACATATTCCACAAGGGGCAAATTAAAATATATTCAGAGTTATAAATTAGGAGACTTACTTTAGTGATTGGTACAAAAACCCTCCTGCAGAGAGAAATTATTCAAGTGGGAATAATCAATGAACCAAAACACAGAAATGCCTTTGGGACAAGTCAATAAGGAAAAAATAAAACATAAAAAACACAAAAAAATGAACAACACAACATTCTATAAGCTCTTTCTCTTACTTAGCAGAAGTCAGTGCTTCTAAAATGGTTGACTTAAGTATACCATTTAATTTTTATTGGCAAAAGAAAGCAAAGTGATAGAAGAAATAAAAAAAGAAGACAAAACAACAAATCCAATCCCCTTCCTCTCCAGTTTCTTTTGAAAATCTTTTAAAATCGACATGATCAGTTTTTCTATTCAAACAAACGTATCTGTGTGCATGTGTGTGCATTTCATTGGAAGTTACTTGTTTGTTTTGCTTTACCATTTCATTAGGTATCAAATTATCATCCAGATTTGATACCTCCATAATCATTAATAATTATATTAGTGCCTTATACTCAACCAGCAGTTTGACTTATGAAAGTCTTCT
The DNA here is from genome assembly GCF_003255815.1 of Theropithecus gelada. Lineage (NCBI taxonomy): Eukaryota > Metazoa > Chordata > Mammalia > Primates > Cercopithecidae > Theropithecus > Theropithecus gelada. Next base: position 112,230,828 of record NC_037677.1, on the reverse strand, counting down.
GACCAATAAAATTTTATTTATATTTAAATCATGATAAACAATATAAGATAAACAATGCCTCCATGATTTGAACAAACAGCATCTGAATTACCAAGATGTTGAGCAATCATGTCCAATCGTGTCAGCTCTGCATACACTGAGATTTCGACATCTTTGAACATATTGGGAAGAAGGTCATTGAACTGATTTATCCTGCATGTGCATAGCTTAAGTACTACAATAATGAAATCACGTTTGCGTGGAAGAAAATTGCCCAGTGTTAAGTTGCCAGTGGCCATGTTAATAAGGCTTTCTACCTAACTTGGCTGATAGAAGCTTCCAGATCCAATACTATTTATTTAGTAATTGTAAAACTCATAAGCGCAGAAATGAGAAAAGATACTTTGTAAAGAAACATAGATAATTCAGGTCTATTGTTGTTCTTTATAACAATAGAGCTTTTAGTTCTATTCTCTAATTTACTGTCACTTTATCACTTTTATCTTCCACTTTAAGTCTGTTTCTTTTAATGGATTATCTATTCAACTGATAATTCATTTAGACTTTTGAAGTTACATGCCATAAAAACTCCACTTAAATGCTTCCTAAACGGTGGTTAATCTGCGCAAATTTTAAAGTTGACCTTAATGCAACAGCTTATTTCTGAAGTTATTAGGACACTGGGAAAACAGATCTTGTCCTTAAAAGTGTACTTATTTTAAAGGTTTTCTTCTTTTCATTCACAAAATGAATTTTGCACAGAGAGATATTTGCAAAGTGCCTTTTACAATAAAATGCACAGTCATTTTCCCATCTGAATTCCATCTAGACAGTTCAGAATCTCACTTAAGCATCAGATGAGGTGTCAAAGTGCTTTGTTAACAAACTTATTTCCCAGATGCAGATAGAACAAGGACAGAAGGCTCAAATGCTCTAACATACCTAACAATTCAATTACAGTTATCTTATGGTGCCATCACATATTTTTCTTCAACAATCAAACAACCTCAGCTGGAAACCTCTAGCAATAACATAAATAAAGGACCATCTGGCTAGAATAATTAAGGAAGGCTGGAAATAAAACATTAATTAGTGCAGTATTTCAAATGACCTTCAGAGGCCTTATTATGAAATTATATCTAAAACAGGTAATCATTTATTTCATGTTGCTATTAAATTTAACTAGGCCTGAATAAATACAAATAGCAAATTTTTACTCTTTTAGTGAAGACTGCTGACTCAAAATGATAACATATTTCTTAACCACAATAATTAAAGCAACAGATAAATAAAACAAAATGTCACTACAAATTTTATAATTTATATAACTCAAATATCATATAATTTTAACATTGAAAGGTCCTTTGGGGATCATAACCCGTTATCTAACCTCCTTGATTTCTGGATGAGGAAAGACAGGCTCAGAGAAATTAAGTGATTCCCTAAGGCCTCACAACTAGATAGTTACAGAGGCTAGAGGTGAACACAGACCTGATTCTCACTCAAGAAATACTCTGCATTGCAATGAGAATTCACACGCAAATGTTCTACCGCAAAATGGCACACAACAAAGTGTGGTGGTTATTTTGCCAATTCAGTGAATTAAAATAAAATTTTCACAAAACCTGCCCATATATTAAATTTCAGGGCCACATAATGAAACACCACCAAAAGTAATAAACTACCTTAAATGGAGTTTGTGCAGAGATGAATAGCTATTTATCAATGGTTCCCTTTCTTTGGGGAGGAGTTAATGGTAGGAAGTAGTTGCCTAGAAAAGGACTACATATCACTGAGGGCTCTTTTCTGTTCCATTGGTCTATATCTCCATTTTGGTACCAGTACCATGCTGTTTTAGTTACTGTAGCCTTGTAGTATAGTTTGAAGTCAGGTAGTGTGATGCCTCCAGCTTTGTTCTTTTGGTTTAGGATTGTCTTGGCAATGTGGGCTCCTTTTTGGTTCCATATGAACTTTAAACTAGTTTTTTCCAATTCTGTGAAGAAAGTCATTGGTAGCTTGATGGGGATGGCATTGAATCTACAAATTACCTTGGGCAGTATGGCCATTTTCCCGATATTGAGTCTTCCTATCCACGAGTATGGACTGTTCTTCCATTTGTTTGTGTCCTCTTTTATTTCACTGAGCAGTGGTTTGCAGTTCTCCTTGAAGAGGTCCTTCACATCCCTTGTAAGTTGGATTCCTAGGTATTTTATTCTCTTTGAAGCAATTGTGAATGGGAGTTCACTCATGATTTGGCTCTCTGTCTATTATTGGTGTATAGGAACACTTGTGATTTTGGCACATTGATTTTGTATCCTGAACATCTACAACCATCTAATAAAAACAAGAAATGGGAAAGGATTTCCTAGTAAATAAACGGTGCTGGGAAAATTGGCTAGCCATATGTAGAAAGCTGAAACTGGATCCCTTCCTTACACCTGATACAAAAATTAATTCAAGATGGATTAAAGACTTAAATGTTAGACCTAAAACCATAAAAACTCTAGAAGAAAACCTCAGCAACTACTATTCAGGACATAGGCATGGGCAAGGACTTCATGACTAAAACACCAAAAGCAATTGCAACAAAAGCCAAAGTTGACAAATGGGATCTAATTAAACGAAAGAACTTCTGCACAGCAAAAAAAAAAACTACCATTAGAGTGAACAGGTAAACTACAGAATGGGAGAAAAATTTTACAATATACCCATCTGACAAAGGGCTAATATCCAGAATCTACAAAGAACTTAAATTTGCAAGAAAAAATCAAACAACTCCATCAAAAAATTTTGCAATCTACTCATCTGACAAAGGGCTAATACCCAGAACCTATAAAGAACTCAATCAACTTTACAAGAAAAAAACAACCCCATCAAAAAGTGGGCAAATGATATGAATAGACACTTCTCAAAAGAAGACATTCATGCAGCCAAGAGACACATGAAAAAATGCTTATCATCACTGGCCATCAGAGAAATGCAAATCAAAACCACAATGAGATACCATCTCACACCATTTAGAATGATGATCATTAAAAAGTCAGGAAACAACAGATGCTGGAGAGGATGTGGAGAAATAGGAACACTTTTACACTGTTGGTGGGACCATAAACTAGTTTAACCATTGTGGAAGACAGTGTGGCGATTCCTCAAGGATCTAGAACTAGAAATACCATTTGACCCAGCCATCGCATTACTGGGTATATACCCAAGGATTATAAATCATGCTGCTATAAAGACACATGCATACGTATGTTTATTGCGGCACTCTTCACAATAGCAAAGACTTGGGACCAACCCAAATGTCCATGAATGATAGACTGGATTAAGAAAATGTGATACATATACACCATGGAATACTATGCAGCCATAAAAACGGATGAGTTCATGTCCTTTGTAGGGACATGGATGAAGCTGGAAACCATCATTCTCAGCAAACTATTGCAAGGACAGAAAACCAAACACTGCATGTTCTCACTCATAGGTGGGAACTGAACAATCAAAACACTTGGACACAGGGTGGGGAACATCACACACCGGGGCCTGTTGTGGGATGGGGGGAGGGGGGAGGGATAGCATTAGGAGATATACCTAATGTAAATGACGAGTTAATGGGCGTAGCACACCAACATGGCACAAGTATACATATGTAACAAATCTGCACATTGTGTACATGTACCCTAGAACTTAAAGTATAATAATAAAAAAAATTCATAACATGCTATTCAGTGAAAAATAAAGCAGATTATAGTATGAATAGTATTATGCCCTACCTAATACACATGCATGGATATATATATATGTATTTATTTATTTTAGTCCATAGGGAAAAGTATGGGAGGCCTTATAATATTAACAATAGTTATCTCAAAAAAAAAAGAAAAAGAAAAGGACTACGTATCTCAGTCCTCTTCCAATCAGGTATGATCACATGCAACTATTTCTTGTTGCTGAAATGCAGCAGATGTGGTTATGAACCAGTTCAAGGCCATAGTTTTTATGAAGCCATAGAGCCAGATGCCTTCTCTGCTGTCTCTTTAACATTCTGCTAGTCACAGAGTCTAGAAAATGAGACAGTCATAAAATGGAAAGAAAAGGGGTCTTTAACTCACTCTATGGAGGAAAACATCTTACTGGTGCGAACATCCGCATTAAACTGGTCCATGAGAAGTAAACACATTTCTTTGGTCATTATATTCAGTATTACTATAGTATCTAATAAAGGGTCCAAACCAGACCTTATGGACAAAATGTTCACACTACAGCAGCCATTATTATAAACTAATATCAATGCACAGTGTTAAATGAATATTAGAATAAAGTTATTCTTCGTTAAAAGAAAATCAGTAGAATTTTAAGGCTCTTTCAATAAAGATCATCTCCTTTATACAGATCATCCATAACTTCTAGTATTCCCTTGGCTTAAATGGGCGTGTGTGTGTGTGTGTGTGTGTGTAAATTTTAAAATTTTGTAAAAACATACCAAAGATGATGAAATGGACTAGAGCAAGGTATAGGTGAAAGAATATGTGATCTAAAGGCTGATATCTGGTTTCAAGTACCAATTTTGCCTTGAGATGCCAAGGACTAAAACATGTCTGCGTTCCTCTTCACCATCTTATAACACTTTAGCTTTCTACTTCAAACACAATAGGGATGGCATGGCAGGAAATGAGTGGAGCTTCAAGAACAGTAACAATGAAGTTCAACAACAGTTCCAGACTAACTCCATTCTGAATCACTGCCAGAGACAAACAGATTAAGTAAAACTAGTAAACATTCAGAGTATGTTTCTAACGTCTGTTATTGTCAATCCTCTTAGCAGACATACTAGGGATCCACATGGAACAAACACATCTTTTCATCTAAATGGTGTGCCAAGAACTCAGTTTGGTTAAATGACAAAATTCTTGGCAAATTCTGTAGTGCTTTTATATGCATTCAAAAAAGAAGAAATATTCAGAGGGAGATATATATACACACACACACACGTGTATATATACACATGTATATGTGTATACATGTATACACACATATGTGTATACATGTATATACACACACATATGTGTATATATGTATACATACACACACGTATATATGTGTGTATATATATACACACACATATATGTCCCCTATATATATTATATATATAGAAAACCCATTGAGAATGGAATAGGAACAGTGTAGATGAGGAACAAAGGAAAAAGAACAATTTTCACTGCATTAGCTTTTGGAAATTTTTTTTCAAGAAAGACAGTGTATTTAAATGAAAATAATACATGTTTTTAAAAAATGAGTTATGGGCTTAAACAGAAGTATCCCATACAGTTTCTCATTTATATGATAAAATGTCATGTAAAGGAATGAACTGGACAAGCTTGATATATACCCTTCTATTTTTGAACACAGAACAGACAGTAAACAATGAAAACCTTAAGTGTGCTTCAGTCTCTTCGAAAAATAAACTATTTCAGCTTGTCCATTAGTCTTAAGTAATGAAGCAAAATCTTGGTATCTTGATAGCATCTCTGATCATATATGCTCCAAACTCAACTGGGAATGAATGTCAGAAGTGATACACGCCATTCTATCTTGCAAGTGACTGGTTCACAAATGGAACTGTTTCACGAGAAATTTTAGATAGAATACAAAGCACATTTTGAGAATGAACTTACTGGAATCAAAGCAGTTTCCCCAATTAAGCATGTATAACAAGTAAAATAATAATAATTAAAGCTAACAACATCCCAGATACATTGCTTCTAAGCACCTTATATCTAGTTTTATAATTACTGCAAAATCCCTACTATGTATACAGATGAGGAGAGGCATTGAGGCATAATAACAGTCAGCATTTATTTAGTGTTTACTTTGGACCAAATTGTATATCCTTTTATTTCTTAAATTCTCACAGCACTGTGAAATAGCCATATCCAAATTTATCTTTAACATCTATCAAATCTTAAGAGGAGTAAATAGCTAAACGAGGATTTGAACCCAGGTCTGTCTGACTCACAACCCTATATATGGCAAAAGTATACAGACTTTGGAATTGATCTGAATACAAAACGTTTGGGCTATGCGACCTTGAGCAAGTTACTCTCTCTCTTTGAGATTCATTCTCTTCTGTAAAAATGAGTTTAAAATGCCTACATACAATATTGTCGTGGGAACTAAATGTGAGAGTGCAGCAGTGTTTGGTATACATTGTGCGTAGTTAAGGTAAAGTTGGCCATTGTAACAGAGGCCCCCAAGAACACACAGACTAAAGAGCAAAAAAACGTTTTTCTGTAACACAAAACAAGCTCAATGTGATTGGTTCAGGCTGCTAGGGCAGCTCTTGTGATCATTCAGGATCCCAGTTTCTTTCCAAGTTCTTGCTCTTTCACTTCCTTGAGCAATGTTTCTCAAACTTTTTGGTATCAGAATCCCTTTTTCCTCTTAAAATACACAGAGGATCCCAAAAGAGCTTTTTAAAAAATGTAGGTTATTGCCATAGCTTGATATATCATTCCACAATGTATACATATATAAAGACATCACATTGTACCCTGTAAATATATATAATTACTTGTCAATTAAAAATAAAAGTTTAAATAAAAAACATTAAAAATGAGCATTTAAAAATATTAATTCATTAGAATAACAATAATTTCTAAATTATCATGAAAAACTATATTTAACAGAACCAAAAATTTGTGTCAAGAATGGCATTGTTTTATGTTTGCAAATCTCTTTAATGTCTAGCTGAATAAAGGATGATTGAATTCTCATATCTCTTTCTACTTTCAATTGGTTATGAAATGTTTTAATTGAAATAGATGAATAAAATTCAGAGACACACAGACATGTAGTTGTAAAGGGGAGGAAAGATTTTACTTACTTATTTCATTTTTATTTTTATAAAATAGAGGACATTGGACGAGGTGTAATTTTTGTTATTTAAATTTTAGGGTTGGTTTCCAGGTAAAACTAACACACTGTAACATTCACTCTTTAAATTATAGATTTCTGAATTTTGATAAACATATACACAGTTGTCTAACAACCACCATAATCAAGAAACAGAAAAGTTTTCTTCCATCAAATATTCTCTCTCTCAGGGACCATTTTTGGCTAATTTGTCTCTATATGAGTCCCTGGTAATGACTACGTATTGACTATCTATTTTTGTGGCCATAGTTTGTCTTTTCCAAATTTTCACATAAAGGGAATCAAATAAAATCTTCTGAGTTTTTTAAATTTTGCTTCTTTTGTTTAGCATAATGCATTTGAGATTCATCCATGCTGTTATCCGTAGTTTAGTTCATTTTAGTACCAGGTAGTGTTCCAGTATGTAGATGTACCACACTTTGTTTATATATTCACCAGGTGATGAATATTAGATTGTTCCCAGGTTTTGGTGTTTATGAATAAAGCCACTCTAAATGTTCACATACAGCTTTTGTGTGCACAAAAGTTCTTGCTTGCTTGGGGTAAAGAAGAAATGAGATTATGTCATTGGTATGTATATGCTTAACTATACTTAAAAACTGCCTGTTCCTGTAGTCCCAGATACTCGGCAGGCTGAGGCAGGAAAATGGCGTGAACCTGGGAGGCGGAGCTTGCAGTGAGCTGAGATCGCGCCACTGCACTCCAGCCTGGGCGGCAGAGAGAGACTCCGTCTGAAAAAAAACAAAAAACAAAAAACAAAAAACAAAAAACTGCCTGTTTTTTCAAAGTGACTGTACCATTTTGTATTCTCAACAGCAAGGTACAGAAATTGTAGAAGTTCTGTGTTCTTATCCGGTATTTTAAGGGGTTTTTGTTTGCTTGTTTGTTTCAGGGTGTGCATGTGTGTGTGTGTAGTAGTAGTAGAATTGGGAGCAGCAGTGGTGTCATACTGCATTCTTAATTTGTATTTGTCTAAGACTAATGATAGTGAGTATCATCCTATTCTTATTGGTCATCCATGTATCTTCTTTGTTAAAGTGTCTACTCAAATCTTTTGCCCTTTTTAAAAACTGCATCATTTTTGTTTTCTTGAGATTTGAGAATCCTTTATATATTTTAGATTCAAGTTCTTTGTCAGGTATGTGCTCCACACATTTTTATCCCTGTCTGTGGCTTATTTATTCACTTTTACTTTGTAATTCTAATTTATCAATATGTTCTTACAAGGATCATGGTTTTGACATCGTCTCTAGAAAGTCTTTGCCTGGCCCAGGTCACAAAGATTTTCTCCTGTGTTTTGTTTAGGTATTTTATGATTTTCAGTTGTATGTTTAGGTTTATAATCAATTTTGAGTTAACTATTGGATATGAATGTGAAGTATGAGGTTAAAGTTATAATTTTTTTTTTGCATATTTATACCCAATTGTTCCAGCACTATCTTGAAGGGTTTATCTATTCTCCATTGAAACACCTTTGCATCTTGGTTAAAAATCAGTTGATCATATATATGTGGGTATATTTATGTTTTATTGATATATGGACCTACCCTTTAATGCATGCTGCACTGTCTTGATTACTGGAGCTTAGACCAGGCTTTTTCAACTTTGCCAATATTAACATTTTGGGCTGGATAATTTGTTTGAGTGCCACACTTTGCATTGCAAATGTTTATCAGATTCCCTACCCTCTATCCACCAGAAGCCAGTAGAAACCTCGAAGCTATAAGAAGCAAACTGTCCCCAGACATTGCCAAATGTTTCCTGAGGGTTCAAAAGAGTCCCCTGTTGAGAGCCACTGCTTTAGAATAAGCCTCGAAATCAAGTGTTACAAATCCTCCAACTTCATTCTTTCTCAAAATTGTTCAGGCTATTTTCATTCCTTTGTATTTCCATATACATTTTATCAGCCTACTAATTTATAAAAAAGAGGTCCTTCACATCTTTTGTAAGTTGGCCGGGTGCAGTGGCTCATGCCTGTAATCCCAGCACTTTGGGAGGCCAAGGAGGGCGGATCACCTGAGGTCAGGAGTTCGAGACCAGCCTGCTCAGCATGGAGAAACCCCATCTCTACTAAAAATACAAATAGTTAGCCTGGCATATCGGCGGGCACCTGTAACCCCAACTACTAGGGAGGCTGAGACAAGAGAATCACTTGAACCTGGGAGGCGGAGGTTGCAGTGAGCCAAGATTGCGCCATTGCACTCCGGCCTGGGCAACAAGAGCAAAACTCATCTCAAAAAAAAAAAAAAAAAAAAAAAATTGCACTAGAAATTTTATTAGGAGTATGTTGAATCTATTGATCAATTTGAGGAAGATTGACAACATTAATTCTTCTAATTCAAAAAATGCCTATTTTTTCATTAGTTAGGTATTCTTTGATTTCTTTCCTCAGTGTTTTGTAGTTTTCAGAACACTTTGTTAAATTCATATGTGTTTCCTATGTTAGGAGGTATTAGGAATTGTACTCTATTGATTTCAATTTCTTACTGTTCATTGTGAATATATGGAAATACCCTTGATTTTATATTTTGGCCTTGTATTTGCTACCCTTGCTAACATCATTGAGTTTGAAAACTTTTGTTATTATGCTGTACAATGTAATTTAAAATATTAGTAATATTATGATACTAAAATCTCTAGGTTCAAATATATAGTAATAACTCTACTTCTCTGTGTGTTTATTTTATAATAGTGCCAGCTTACATTATAGTTCACCTGTTTAAGTAATTAATTACATACTTTTCAAATATTCTATAGAGAGCTCATGAAATGATTATAATAATCAAGTTGAAATCAGATTGAGAAAGGAGTCTATGATTATTACATGGGCAAAGAATATTAAAATATTTTATATATAATAATTTTATAATTATCTACAATAATGAATTACCTTGTTTTTCTGTCCCTTCAATAGATATGATTGAATATCTAATAAATATGTTTCTTATCTAGTTGCATTGGCTTATCTTACAGAACAGTGCAAAATTAAAACAATTTTAATATAAAAGGTTTAAATAAGCATGTTGTTAGCTAATGCTTTATGAGAAAATTATGTAAATAGTTAAATGAAATAATACAGAATTGAGTAGAGTAGTAATATCACATAGGTGCAAACAATCCTCCATCTGTGGAGTCTAGTTCTTTTATCTAGGAAGATCTTCCTCTTAAACAACCTGGTTTGTTTTCTCAAATATTAAGAACCATATCTACAAAGATGATTGGTTTTGGCACTGTAACAATATTTCAGGAACTTAACTGGACAGTTTAACTAGGGCAATGTGTGACTTCCTTAGAGTAAAAGCTTCTCCTATGAAAGCATGACAGAAGTAGAGACTCTCAAACAAGTAAATGGTAGCTCCTATTACATTCCAGTCTGGAAGGGTACAGAGAAGTCATCAAATGATTACACTATCAAGTTGAAATCAGACTTAGAAAGGAGGCTATAATTATTCCACAGTCAAAGAATTTTAAAAGCTTTTATATAATGTTATAACTATGTACAATAATGAATTATATTATTGTTTTGCTGTTTCTTCAATAGATATGATTGCATTTCTAATAAATATACTTCTTATCTGCTTGCATTGGCTCATCTTCCAGACCAGGGCAAAATAACAATAGTGGTTGTAAGGAACTGCATTTTGTTCCTACCTTTAAAAGTAATGTAAAGGAAGGGATCCAGTTTCAGCTTTCTACATATGGCTAGCCAGTTTTCCCAGCATCATTTATTAAATAGGGAATCTGTTCCCCATTTCTTGTTTTTGTCAGGTTTGTCAAAGATCAGATGGTGGGAGATGTGTGGTATTATTTCTGAGGGCTCTGTTCTGTTCCATTGGTCTATATCTCTGTTTTGGTACCAGTACCATGCTGTTTTGATTACTGTAGCCTTGTAGTATAGTTTGAAGTCAGGTAGCATGATGCCTCCAGCTTTGTTCTTTTGGCTTAGGACTGACTTGGCAATGCAGGCTATTTTTTGGTTCCATATGAACTTTAAAGTAGTTTTTTCCAATTCTGTGAAGAAAGTCATTGGTAGCTTGATGGAGATGGCATTGAATCTATAAATTACCTTGGGCAGTATGGCCATTTTCATGATATTGAATCTTCCTATCCACGAGTATGGAATGTTCTTCCATTTGTTTGTGTCCTCTTTTATTTCGTTGAGCAGTGGTTTGTAGTTTCCCTTGAAGAGGTCCTTCACATCCCTTGTAAGTTGGATTCCTAGGTATTTTATTCTCTTTGAAGCAATTGTGAATGGGAGTTCACTCAAGATTTGGCTCTCTGTCTGTTATTGGTGTATAAGAATGCTTGTGATTTTTGCACATTGATTTTGTATCCTGAGACTTTGCTGAAGTTGCTTATCAGCTTAAGGAGATTTTGGGCTGAGTTTTCTAAATATACAATCATGTCATCTGCAAACAGGGACAATTTGATTTCCTCTTTTCCTAATTGAATACCCTTTATTTCTTTCTCCTGCTTGATTGCCCTGGCCAGAACTTCCAACACTATGTTGAACAGGAGTGGTGAGAGAGGGCATCCCTGTCTTGTGCCAGTTTTCAAAGGGAATGCTTCCAGTTTTTGCCCATTCAGTATGATATTGGCTGTGGGTTTGTCATAAGTAGCTGTTATTATTTTGAGATACATCCCATCAATACCTAATTATCACTAATTTAATAATGTACTTTGACAAAGATATGTTCTTACTTTAATATGGTCCAGGTTATTAGTTTTTTCTTTTATGATTAATGATTTGAAAAGTCTCATTTAGAAAACTTTGCCTATTCCAAGATCATGAAAATATATGTTGATAAATATTTTGTTTTCACATTTAGATTTACAAAGTCTTTTAGAGAATCTAAGATAGCATTTATTAAAATTTCTACAGGAAAATATAACTTTATTTTTGTAATTTTTTTCAAACTCTTTAGGCCCTAAGGCCCTTTTATTCTCATGGATACAGCAATTGTTATAACACAGCTTTTGAAAATTCCAGGTTTTCTAGGAACTACACTATCAGGTGGTGGCAGACCAGATGCCATCTTGCCGGCACATCTAGAGACTGACAATATTTGCATTGTAGACTTACAACCTCTTTAGAAGTGATAAAGTGCATCTATTTTTAAACTCTTGAGCATGTTTATTTTTATCTAGTAAAATATCATATAAATATTTTAAACATTTTAGATTAAGCATATTTCTAAGTTACATTCAAACAGTAAAGAACTAAGCATTTTTCTAAATTATATTCAAATAGTAATGGATGATTATCCAAAATAGAATTCTACTTGAATCCTTTGGCTTATGTGGGATATAACTCCATTAGGCTTAATGGACTACTAAATTATATGAATTTTTCACATTTTATTTGCATACTGTCTGGTGGTCAATTAAACTCATTGTTCCAGTATTAATTTCATCAGTCATAAAATACATTACCTTTTACCAGAATCTAAGACTATCAATATCTAAATATATGTATCACCATTCTTTGAACCATCCTGTAAATAGGTCAGTTCTTAATATGGTTGATTGAATTCAAGTGCCATTATAGACACTAATGAATTGCCACTGTGTAGCATGAAGTGGAAAATCTGTTTCATTGTAGTGACCTGGAAAATCGTAAGGATAATTTGGCAAAGATATAAAAGTGCATAATAACCACGGTATGTTGTATATATCAAAAGTTGATTTTAGATGTTTTAGTGAATAACATTAGTTTGGCTTACTTTTTCCATAGATACTAATTTTAATTTTCAGAGCCTGGTATCAATATTTCCTTATCAAGATGTTACATATAACACTTGCTTTTTTATTTTTAAGAGGAAGCAAAATTTCAAAGTTCTCAGACTCAAGAACCCTCTTTTCCCTATGATAGTACTGGCAATCCACTTGAAGATAATAAAACGTAATAATTATAATAAAGGTAAATTTATTTTATAATAAAGGAATTTACTTACAGTTATGAGCAAACATAGCCCTGCTAATATGTCCGTCAAGGGAAATATCAAATTGCTCACTTTCCAAGAAATCATTGGTGTCAAAATAGTTTGGGATATCTACGTTTTATTATTCTTAGAAATAATCTATGATCAAAGGACTTGTTAGATAGCTAAACGTGTTTCAAAATTCCATATTAGATCTTGCTTTCAGTATCTGTAACTCTTAAAATGCACATGTCACATATCCAAATAGGATGGTTTGGGAGTCAATAATGATAACCCATTACTAATTGCATTTATCTTGCAAAAAATTAACAACAAGTTAATTAACAACTCATAGCAAGTAACTACGAGTATTACTGACTGGACTTATTTTTGAATCAGAACCCATGGTTATGTAATCTTCTATCAAAACATTTCAACTCATAACTTTGAAATTACTATAAATTCTTACAAAAGAAAATAATAAACTTGTTTCCTTATAGTGTAAATCTATAGACAAAATTCAAACACACAGTAAGAAACTGTCCAAGACAAGTCCCAAACAATCAAATGTACAAACCTACAGTGATAAAAATACTTACATTAGCACAGACAGAATCAAGACTCATATACCTTTATTTCATGATAGAAGTGGTTATCCCATTAGAGGTATGTGCATTTTTGCAATGACAAATGGGCAAGAAGATTGTCTCTTAAAATGCTAACTTTAGGCCAGGCGCAGTGGCCTGTAATCCCAGCACTTTGGGTGGCCGAGGTGGGAGGATCACTTGAGGTGAGGAGTACGAGGCCAGCCTGGCTAACATGGTAAAACCCTGTCTCTACTAAAGGAAAAAAAAAAAAAATATATATATATATATATATACACACACACACACACACACACACACACACACACACAAATTAGCTGGGTGTGGCAGTGCGTGTCTGTAATTCCAGATACTTGGGAGACTGAGGCATGAGAACCATTTAAACCCGGGAGGCAGAGGTTGCAGTGAGCTGGGATTGCGCCACTGCACACCAGCCTGGGAGACAGAGTAAGATTCTGTCTCAAAAAAAAAAAAAAAAAAGAGAGAGAGAAAAAAAAAAGAAAGTTAATGTTAGGTCCTAGAATTTGTATTTGTAATATTGACTCTTTTTTTTTTAAAGTTAGTTTTACATTATTCGTGTATTGTGACTTAGCAAAAAATTCTGTGTTTGTGTGTGTGATAATCTCACCAGTCTCTACCCTCTAGGATTTTCCAGTATGATGAATAACAAATAAATAATGAAGCACATTCATTCGCCTGATGCATTTTCCCTTTATATTATTAGTTCTTTAGACCTCTCACAGAATATCAAGTATATCACGACATGTAAAATTAGGTTGCTTGTCAAGATAATCAAAATATGCTACATATTTGAGTGAAATTCATAAGAGAAAGACAGTTCTTGTCCTTTACAAAATAGATTCTTTAAAACTCTAAACCATGTATTTTTAAAAAGAACCATCCTCTTTCTGATCCCTATTATTACTGTTAATATAACAGGAGTTCTTATTTATAACCAACTTGATTATTCACTGAAGATCATATAAAAATAATCACGCATTGATTTTTATTTATTTCTTTTTTTTCCAGTCATGAAGTTATAGTGCTGCTTTCCTTGCAACATTTATTGCATCCACCCAATCCTTTTCAGCTCCAACCTCATAAGTCTCGTAGCATTATTTATTACTTCACATCTAGATAACTAGATTACTTGCCTATATGATCTCCTTGCCTCTGCCTAGTTCCTAGGCTAAATAACTTACTGTTGGGGATTTATATAATTCCACAGTTAATTGTTATCCAGAAATAATTCTTCCTTCCTTCTTTTTAGTAATAAAACATCCTGAGTTTTAGACAGGTACAAGGATGCAAAACTAAAACCCATGCTTCCCAGAATCCTTTTTAGCTAGCATTTAAATTTTGGTCAGCAGAGTATGAACACAGTGATGAGTACAACTATTGATATATATTCTTGATAGATGAATTTCCAAAGTGCCAAAACTTATTTCCCCCTAAATATGGGTTGGAATATAGATTCCACTTGCCATTGATTTCAGATTACCACTATTCACAGCTCAGTCCTAGAAAACCACTGAAAATGGTCTCTAGGCATTCTCTTCCTTTCAAAATGTGATCTTGATAATATCAGAAGGTATCAATATCTTAGATTTGGTAACAGCACTGTAGTTTACAGATTTAATATGCTACTATAGGCAGTAATTAACTAGACCATATCATGATCTCTTTATTATAACTTTGATCCTTTGAAAACTCCTCAAGGTGTGGTATCAACACATCTGGCCTCAACAATTATGTGCTTTTAAAATTATGTTGCTGTTGAGTTACAGCATTTCCAAATGTCTCTTCCATCTATTCCCCTATATTCAATTATCTTCCTAAGAGGATTGATGTGAAACCTAGAAAACACATTACATATGACAGCATACATTGTCTTTCTATTTCTATATTCTATTATCCTATTTATACTGTAAAATCTTTGTTACCATGTGTAATATCTTAAGGCTCTTTTTACCATTTGTGCTTCCTATTTAATTACTGTTAATTTATTTTTATAAAATTTGTATGTGTTTAAGGTATGTAACATATTTTGATATACATAGTGAACTACAGTCACACTAATTAATAAATCTATCCTTTCATGTAGTTACCATTTTTTTGATGTGGTGGGAACATTTAGGATCTAGCCTCTTAGTAAGTTTCAAGTATAAAATATTAGTAACTATACTCTCCATGCTGCACATTAGATCTGCACATTGACCAACATCTCCCCATTTCCCATACACACCCCCTCCCCACCCCTGGTAAGCACAGTTTTACCTTCTTCTTCTATTAATTAGACCTTTTTTCTTTCCACATATAAGTAAGATCCTGCAATATTTTTCTTTGGTATCTGGCTTATTTCACTTAGCGTAATATACTCTAGGTTCATCCAGGTTGTTGCAAATGACAGGATCTCCTTTTTCAAGGCTGAAAAATTCCAATGGGTGTGTGTGTGTGTATAATATATATGTTATATATCTATTAAATATAGATGTATACTATATATCTATTAAATATATATAAAATACAGATCTATTAAATATAGTAAATATCTATTAAATATAGATATATAATATCTATTAAATATCTATTCAATATGGATATATACTACACCTATAAATACTAAATTTATAAATACATATTTAAATATTTAAATATATATTATTTCTTTATCCATTTATCTATCAATAGACAAACAGGTTGTTTGCATATTTTGACCATTGGGAATAATGCTGTAATGGGAGTGCAGATATCTCTTGGAAAGACTTATTTCAGTTCCTTTGAATACATACCCAGAAGTAGATTTGTTGGATCATATGATAATTTTATTTCTAATTTTCTGCGGAAACTCCATATTGTTTCCTATAATGGCTGTACCAACTGACACTCTCACTAACAGTGCTTCAAGTTTCCCTTTTCTCCACATCCTCGCCAACACTTGTACTTTTTATTTTTTGATAACAGGCATCCCATCATATATAAGATAATATCTCATTGTGGTTTTAATTTTCATTTCACTGATGCTTAGTAATGTTGAGAACCTTTTCATATACCTATTGTCCTTCTGTATGTTTTCTTTGGGAAAATGCCTATTCAAGTCTTTTGTCCATTTTTAAATTGTTTTTGTATTAAGTTGTATGAGAATTGAAACCATAAAATTCTGATAATTAAACAAAGGGAAAAAGCTCCTTGACACTAGTCTTGGTAAAGATATTTTGGATATGACACCAAACACAGTCAACAAAAGTAAAAATAAATAAGTGGGACTGTACCAGACTAAAAGGCTTTTGCACAGTACAGGAAACAAACAAAATGAAAAGGCCACCTGTAAGTTGAGAGAAAATATTTTAAAAATCATGCTGCTTCTTACAGTACCTCCTTCTGTCTTTGATTAGCTAACTATTACTTGTTCTTTAATATTCAATTCAAAAGTCAACATTCAACTCAAATACCATCTTCTCTGAGAAGCCGTTTAAGTATTCCTTAATCTCATTTAGATGTACTTCTAGTACTGTGTTCCTTACAGGATTTTTTATCTTCAGGAAACAGAATTCCATGTTTAAACTATAATAAAGAGTTAAGGATATGATAAGCTCACATAAAAGGAAGACTAAAGATGGTTCTGACTTCAGAGTTGGGTCAGCCAAAGATTCAGTGATGTCATTAGAAGATAGTTCAGTCTTGACTCTCTGCAGTCTCCAGTGTGGCTTCATACAACAATTACCATTTTGGAACACATTTTCTCATTTATTTTCACTGGCAAGAGAGAAGCTTCCTATCGCTTTCTCTTAAGAGCAATAAAAACATACCCAGAACTCCTCAGTAACCTCTCCTGCGGACTCTCATGGCTTAAATTGACTTAGGCATACCTATCCTTGAAAAAATCATGCCTGGCAAGGAGAATAGGGTTCATGATTACTTCAGACTAATTACTTGGAGTAGAATAGACACTGGTGAGTACCAGTTATGTCCCCTACACTCCTATAACATCCCGTATTCTATTTGAGCATTTATCAGACTGAACTTAAATTGTTGATTTACTAATGTTGGACCCGCACTAAACATTAAGCTCTTTTTTGAGAGTAGGGACAGTATCATATTCAGTATCATATGTTTGTTCTACCTAGCACAGTGCCTACAACATATTATCTACATAATTATATCTTAATTTAAAATTCCAGATTAATCATTTAAAAACATTTTGGATAATGCCCAATTCCTAGCTTATTTAGCTTTGAAATGTTTGTAAAGATAAACATATAGAGTAATGGAATAAAAGTGAGAGTCCAGAGATAAACCCATACATCTACAGCCAATTGATTTTAGACATCAGGGCCAAGAATATTCAATCGGGAAAGAATAGACTCTTCAAAAAAATTGTACTGGGACAACGGGATATATTAGATTGCTGCAAAAATAACTGCAGTTTTTGCCACAAAAGTAATACCAAAACCACCATTACTTTTGCACCAACCGAATACTAATGCAAAAGTAAAATGAAGTTGGACTCACACCATATATAAAAATTACCTCAAAGCTGATCAAAAACCTGATTACAAGAGCTAAAGCAAAACTGTTAGAAGAAAACAGAGGGGTAAATCTTTATGATATTGGACTTCGCAATCAATTCATAGACATGGCACCAAAAGTATAAGCAACAAAAGAAAAAAAGTATAAGCACAAAAGAAAAAAAGTATAAACTGAACTTCATCAAAATTTAAAACCTTTGTGCATTAAATAATATGTTTAAAAAAGTGAAAAGACAATCTACCGAATGGGAGAAAATACTTGCAAATTATTTATCTGATAGGGATCTAGCATCTAGACTATATAAAGAACCCTTACAATGCAACAACAACAAATCATCAATCCAACTAAGAAATGGGCAAAGAACTCAAATAGACGTTTCTGCAAAAAAGATACACAAATGGCCAGAACCATATGAAAAGATGTTCAACATTATTAGTTATTAGGGATAACCAAAATGAGATACGCCTTCACACCCATGAGGATGGCTGTAAAATTTTAAAAATCAAAAATAAGTGATGGCAAAAATGTGAAGAGATCAAAACTCGCATACATTGCTGGTGGAAATACTATAAAATGATTCTTTTCTTTTCTTTTCTTTTTTTTGTTTAAGACAGAGTCTTGCTCTGTTGCCCAGGCTGGAGTACAGTGGTGCGATCTCGGCTCACTGAACCTCCGCCTCCCGAGTTCATGCAATTATCCTGCCTCAGCCTCCCAAGTAGCTGGAATTACAGGTGCACACCACCATGCCCAGATAATTTTTGTATTTTTTTAGTAGAGACTAGGTTTCACCATGTTGGCTAGCCTGGTCTCAAACTCCTGACCTTGCGATCTACCTACCTCAGCCAACATGATTCATTTCGAACTGTGGAAAACATTTTGGTGGTGTCTCAAAAAGTTAAAAATAGAACAACCATATTAACTGGCAATTCCACTCCTAGGAGTATACCCAAAAGAAGTGAAAACAGGTTATCAAACAAATACACTCGTGTTCTTAGCAGCACTATTCACAATTGTCAAAAGATAGAAACAGCCCAAATATCAACCAAGGGATGAAGTGACAAATAAATTGTGTTATGAAAATACAATGAGGTGGGGTGTGGTGTCTCATGCCTGAATCCCAACACTTTGGGAGGCTGAGGGGAGTGCATCACTTGAGGTCAGGAGTTCCAGACCAGCCTGGCCAAGTTGGTGAAACCCTTTCTCTACTAAAAATAAAAAAATTAGCCAGGCACAGTTGTGTGTGCCTGTAATCTCAGTTACTCGGGAGGCTGAGGCAAGAGAATAGCTAGAACCCAGGAGGCAGAGGTTGCAATGAGCTGAGATCTTACCACTGCACTCCAGTCTTAAAGACAGAGTGAGACTGTCTCAAAAAAACAGAAGTACTAATACATGACATAATCTGAAAAAACTTCAAAAACATAAAGATAAGGGAAAGAAGCCAAACACAAAAGTTCACATATTGGCCGGGCGCGGTGGCTCAAGCCTGTAATCCCAGCACTTTGGGAGGCCGAGACGGGCGGATCACGAGGTCGGGAGATCGAGACCATCCTGGCTAACATGGTGAAACCCCGTCTCTACTAAAAAAATACAAAAAACTAGCCGGGCGAGGTGGCGGGCGCCTGTAGTCCCAGCTACTCGGGAGGCTGAGGCAGGAGAATGGCGTGAACCCGGGAGGCGGAGCTTGCAGTGAACCGAGATCCGGCCACTGCACTCCAGCCTGGGCCACAGAGCGAGACTGCGTCTCAAAAAAAAAAAAAAAAAAAAAAAAAAAAAAAAAAAAAAAAAAAAAAAAGTTCACATATTGTGTAATTCTATTTATTTGAAATATGCAGAATAGGTAAATACAAAGATACACTTCAGGTTGGTGACTGCCAGGGATCTGGCCAAGGAGAGAATGAGGAGCAACTGCTTAGTGGGTAGAGGGTTTTACTTTGTGGTGCTGAAATGTTTTGAAACTAGATGGAAGCAGTGGGTGCCCATCTTTGTGAATACACAAAATGACACTGGGCTGTTTAAAATGGTTGATTTAAAGTTTTGTGAATTTTATCTCACTAAAAAATATTTTGTAAAAATTACCTCATTTATGTGCTTAATTATATTTCTATCATCTAATCATAAAATATGGAGGTTATATGCAGGCAAAAACCATGTCAAATATTAGGAGACAGAAATATATATGTGCTGAGGATATTCAAAAGGCTAATCAACAGCATACCCTCTCTGTTGATGATTTCTGCATGAGGAAACGGCTCGTATGCAGATGCTACTCTGGAATTCATATGTAAATCAACAATAATATAATAACTTGAGTTAGAAAAATAAATTTTATATATCTATATGAAGAAGTAATAAATATTTTCTTTTCTGTGACAATTCACCTATTTTTCTTTCAAATCTAACCTAATGTATTCCGTAAAATACGAGAAAATCATTTGCAAGTTCATTGCTAGTATCGAATTTGAATAAGATGAAAAGTAGATTAAGAAGCACTTAAAACGATTTAAATTGCTGCCTGTCTAAGGAAACATATTAAACATTATCCAAGGACTACTTTGAAAATCTATGGTATTAACTTACTGTAACAGAACCAAATATACCCAACATGAACCAGAACATATTGAAACATTACAAAAGCTAATTCATGGACAGATGCTTAAGCAATATAGAGACCAAAAATGAAGTATTTGAGCCAAATTACTATTACATCTAAGTATGATAATTACCAGAACAGCTGATGTTTAAAATGAACCTATGCTGATTTGGCCACTGAGCAACATATAAAATAAAGAATAATTATTCCTAATTCCCTCTTCCACCTTCCAGAAACAACAACTGACATGGGAAATGAAAACAAATACTTCATCTGACAATTTATAGATTACGTATGCCATTGTTTTTAAGTTCTCTGTATTCTCAACAAAGTGAGTGTATGTATATGAGTGTGTGTGTGTTATAAAAATGGTGAATGATAAGTAACCAAACTATCTGAGAAGGGTTTAATATTTTGGAGTATTTTGTTTCAGGTCAATACCAGTCTTAGGGGTCACAGAGATATACCATGTGGTAGAAATTATTATTAGAAAAATATTTACTCTGCAAGGCAGGCTGGAGAAAATGCAGGAGATGATGGGGAAAGTGTGAGGATTGATTAAGTAAGGGTATAGATTCAAGGAGAATCTTCATACTGACAGAGGAAGGAACAAGTTGGGGCTGCTTGAGGGGCTTAGATTCACAGGCTTGGAAATGTCATCTAGAGAAAGAAGAGTTTGTTCACTGAGATTGGAAATATAGGCATATAGGGTCATTCCTATGCACCTTGGCATCCAATTCTAGGTTCTTGATTAAATTGCATGAATGGAGTTCTGGAAATAGGTTCTTGATTAAATTGCGTGAATGGAGTTCTGGGAACTCAGGGACTGAATGTGTAAGGTTTCCTTTCTTTCAACCCTCATTTTTCTGTATTTATGTACAGATAAATGCCTGCAAAGGTGTTTCCAGAATGTTATGTATAAAAATTTCCAGATAGAATATTTGGGTTATATTTTTTCTTTCTTTTCTAAACTTTTTTGTTTGAATATTTTCAATAAACATGTATAATACTTTTCAGTAACAATAGTGATTTTTCTTAACAAAAAAGGTATAAAATTACAAGCAACTATGCCAAGAAAGTAATAGCATTAAATTGTGAGTGTGGAAATACAAATTATTATTTGCTTCTTAGTATTTTTGAAAATTTCTGAAGTAAAAAATTCAATCAGAAATTTCTATAAGCTCAACAAATTTACAGTGACAATTCTTCCATTTTGAATTTCACCCACACAATTTCAAACGAAATTCTAATAATCAATGTTTGCGGCTACCAAAGAACCTTGTACTGAAAAACAAAATGTACTGTTCCAGATATATTTATATTTTCCTTATTAAAGGCAGCATCCATTAACACTGTGGAATATCAAATAAGACACTGTTATAAAACTCAAGATCTTATTCAGCTTTTAGGGAAGGTATATAATTTTTGTTTCTGCCAGTCCACACTGCCTGTTTTCCAATCTCCCTTCCACAAAGTATCACACTGAATTTTAAAGGCCATACCTGTTTTGGTTTTAATTTAGTATTGTGATAGTAAAATAATATTGCCTGAAAACATCTGAAATCATCTAAGTGGAATTAAAAAGTAGTTCTGGTTACAAATTCTAAAGATACTGCAGATCCAACTTAGAAACTTAAAGAAAAGGAAATATATCCTGCAACGAGGAGTATAAGCTATACAAAGATAATCTCCTATCACCCCCTAATTATTTTATATAGGAGCATTATAAACACTACTTTTATGTATCATATAGTCCACACCGTGGTGTGGTAGTAAATGTTTAACAGTCAGCTGTCCAAACAGTGGGGTAGGGGTCCTGATTTGCTGGGTTTGCAGGTTCCTATGTTGTAAACCCTCTCATTATGGCCTACTTCAAAATATCAAGGTGATGACACTGAATGCAGAGTTGGGAAGAGTTGCACACAATAGACTCCTACAAATCAGCTCCATGCAGCGCTTCTGCACACCACTCTCACATTGCTTTTATATCTTATTGTTAAATTTCATAATAGAAAATGATATTGCTTAGCTTTTCCAAAACAATTATGTCATTCCAATAATGTTAATATTCAAGTCTTATATTTACAACTATATAACATATATGCTTATTGCTGACAATTTGTTTTGCTGTAAAAATTAAAAACTGATTCTTAAGAGGACCTTAATAAAATATTGTTTAATATTTTTCTATCTTTAGAAAACATAATTTAAATGTGTAGTTGCAAAGCATACTACGAGGCATAATTATATTATTATAAAATCATATAATATATATTGTACTTAATATAATGAGGTATTTTAAAATTGATTATTGTATGCTATTGAATTCAGGGCTGTATCATGACTTTAGTAGGCCCAAAGCACTTTTGCCTTTGTTAGCTCCTTCTTTCCTAAACATATATTAAAAATAAATACATAAATTCAATAAGCGATATAGAAAAATTATATTTCATGACTTTGTAGGTATAGAAACAAATATAATCCTGCCTGGATTCATTATTAGATATTCATTATGATCATATTCATTTTTTTTTTACACTTTGAAAAGTAAAATTAAATCCTTTCATGAGTCCGTAAAAATATCCTGAGCCCTAGGCCCTGTACCCACTATGACTAATAGACTGCTTGGCCTTGTCGAAATGTAGCAAATTTGTAAAAACATTATTTTATTAAATATCTATATTTTTATTATAAGAATCAAGAAAATGCATAGTATTTTACTATGTTTACCTTTTCAAACCTATCATTAATTATGTATACCTTCTCTTTCATCTCTTTAATAATCCAGCCAGTCTCTCTCATATATTAGTATTTTTTAAAAAACTGATTGTAGTATTTGTTTACCCTCTCTATTTAATTTTTTTAAAATTTTTGTTACTTCATTATTTTTTCTTTGTAATTTATTTGGGTTTATTTTGTTGTTCTTAAATTTCTTACGTGAGATACACAGCTCATTAATGTTCAGCTTCTGTATTTGTTTTAAATATGAATAGTTAAGACTATAGAGTTTTCTTTAAGTACTGGTACTGCTTTTTCCATATTTCAGAAGGTTTGGTAAGTAATATTTCCAGTATTATTCAACTCCAAGTATTTTCTAATTTCTACCTGAATTACCTCTTTGTCATATTAGATAGTGCTTGCATTTTAAAATTTGCTAATTCCTGGCATTTCAAGTTAAATTTTTTAATGTCAGTTTGAAACTTTTTGCATTACACTAACAGAATGCGGTCTGTCTGAAACTGATTCTTTAAAACATTCAGAAACTTGCCTTTTGGTGTCATATATAGTTTATATTCACAAATGTTGTATGTGCACTTACTTTTTTTGTTCCCTTTTTGATCAGGGTTCCATATACCTCATAAATCAAGGTGATTCATTACATTGTACAATTTTTAAATGATTTTTATATGCTTGACCTATCATTTACTGAGAAAGTTATATTAAAATTTCTCACTGATGGTAGATCTAATTTTGTCATTTTAAAAAATACAATGAGGCTATGCTATTAGGGAATTATAAAGTACAATTTATTACACCTTTGTGATAAAGACAACCTATTAGCAGTGAAGATTTTCTAATCTTTGCTTTCTGTTGTAAATTCTATTTTACATAATATTAATACCACTACATCCATTTTCTTTTGCTTAGAATTTGTTTGATATTGTAAAAGTTATCAAACTCAAAATGGAGATGCTTGGGTCAAACCCCAACAAAACATAAAGATAAGAGGTAAAGAAGGGAGGACCCTCACACATACATGCTTATGATCAGAACAATTACAAATGCCTGTAACAAAAACTTTTGCCAATGACTTTTCAAACTTGAGCTTGCCACATGAGTTAAAGGACAGCTAGCTGGATGTATAAGAACACTTGCCTAACACTGTCTCCCTAATGAACTGGTATCAACTCCTGAGATAAGCCCTTATCACCAATACTCTCTTTGCTTCAAAACAAATTACATGTTCTTTTTCCTTTTGTCTTTAAAAGTTTATCCTTCCCTCAATGTCTTTGGATAGGTCTATGAATCCTACAGCCTGCATATCCTGGAAGTGCAAATTTCTTGCATAGTCCTGAATAAACTCAGTGTTTTTGGAGACTCTCTCTTTGTCTTTTATTTAGGTTGACATATCTAGAATCAGAAGTGGAGCAAGATTACCTGCAAGGAGACCCCTTGAAACTATTGCTATGGGATAAAAGATGAAATGCTCCTGATTATTGTAAGTACAAAATTGCATGTAGGATTGTGTAAACGCAATGCCAGGTTGGACTGCCAGAATGAGCCAACAGTGCGTGATGTGCTTCCCCCTGCAGAGAGCCTACAAATGGACATACAGTCAGGGAGGTTTCACATCACCAATATTCCTATCCCAGAAAAGCAGATGTTCATAGCTCTGGGAATGGAATGCGACCCTTGAGGAGAGCCTATAAACGGACGCATGGGGGGCATCTGTCCATATGGATAAGATAGGGCTATAAACGCCCTCATCTTGCCATGGCTCTTCTAGGCCTCTTTAGGGTTAAGGCATACTTCCTTCTGAGAATTTCTGGTCTAACCAGTTGTCTAGCTTCATGTCCTGTTACTATGGATTGTTTGTAACCAGCTTTTGCTGCAACTTTTACTGCTGATTAATATCTTGCTAATCATAGGTTATGGAAAGACTGTGTTTCTGTTTTAAGGCTCTGTTAGAAATTACTGATGCACATACTATATTGTAAATTCTTACCTCTGTATACTGTACTTCTGCATATAGACATTATGTTAAAGAACTACTTCATCCCCATGTGACCATCTCACCTTATAATCAAATGATCCTAAATCCCTCACTAACCTACCCCTGCCCTCACTAAACTTAATAATAAATGCTGACATATCCAGTGCATTGTTGGCACCACAGAACCAGAAGGCGGTGACCCCCCTGGACCCAGCTTTCACTATCTTGTGTGTGTCTATTATTTCTCGACCTGCCGATCCACCTGGGAGCAGAGAGAGAGCCCCATTGCATTGTGGGCTGCTGGCCAGATCCTGCAATAAATACCTTTGGAAAAAAGCAGTAATTCTTAAAAACAGTATGCAGCAGTCACCTGAGCCCTCTGCTCTCCCCTTCCACACCTCACCGTTAGTGTCTGGTGAGTCTCCTCTCAGGCCAAGATCCCTATTTTTGGTAGATGTTTCCTGCTGACTTTATTTGAGATCTGACTTAGATAAGCCCACTTGAATAAGGAACCTGCATTTCTCCTAGGATGACAAAAGACTTTTTGCATTTTTAAAACAAGTCCTTTCTATTACAAGGACATTTTGAGTTTCTGGTAAGTATACACTTTAAATTTTCATACAGCAGGGAAAATGATTTTTTTTGCTCTGAAAGATTAATAAAGATATTCAAATTCTAAAGGCATTCCAGAACAACCTTCCTTCAGGGATTCTAGGAGGGCTATATTATAGCATATTCTTGTACACATTTTTAAACTGATGAGGAAATTACACAAAAAAATCAGAGCTTGTCCAGGAGCAGTGGCTCACACATTTAAACCCAGCACTATGGGAAGCTGAGGTGGGTGGATTGCTTGAGCCCAGGAGTTCAAGACCAGCCTGGGCAATATGACAAAACCCCATCTCTACAAAAAATTCAAAAATTAGCCAGGCAGGGTGGTATGGGCCTGTGGCCTCAGTTACTCAGCACACAGGAGGAGGATTCCCTGAGCCCAGGAGGCCAAGGCTGCAGTGAGCCATGATTATGCTACTTCACTCCAGCCTGGGTGACAGAGTAAGACCCTGACTCGCTCTCTCTCTCTCTCTCTCTCTCTCTCTCTACATATATATATATATGTGTGTGTGTATATATATATATATATATATATATATATATATATATATATATATATATTTTTTTTTTTTCCGGAGCTCGATGGCCATTATTTGAACTCTATAAGAAAACTGCACCTATAAGATTTACAGGTACAGGCTTTCAAATCCTCTATGTATTGATTTTCTTCTGCCTACTCTGAATCTGATTTTTTTTTGCTTGTATTAAAATAAAAACTGAATGCTTCAACAGTCTTTGTAGTTACAAATTTAAATAAAAACAAGGAAAATCTCACTCAAAGATTGTTTTTCTAATGGCATTCCAATGATAGAAGGCGGCAAGGAATTAACCCCTAACTCATTTGAAAATGAAAAAAAGGGGAAATGGAGTAAAATATGCATTTTTTTAGAAAAGAATTTCTATGAAAACTGCTTTACCCAAAATTTGGTTTACAGCCATGATAAGATTACAGATCAGGACATATTAATGTCTCATGTCTAAAATTCTAAAATGAAAGCTATATCTTTGTGTGTATATGTGTGTTCATGTGTGTTTTACACATGTGCTATGTTGTGTCTACAGGGTAAAATCTAGCATAATTGATCAGAAATGCCTGAAGAAATTCTATTAAGATTGGTTTTAATAAATGAGAACTCATATAATTTAATATTTAAGACTGTTAAAATATTTACTAATTTACCCAAAAGCCTTTTAGTTCACATGCTTTGAGTAAATCTTTAATAAATAAGGTGGCTTTAAAATTGTTGGTAAAATAAAAATAAAATTATCTTTAGAATTGTTAGCATATATTTTTTAGCCTGGGTGTAATGGCCAGACAGTTTTATATTTGTCTCTAAAATGTTTTAAGGTCATAAAATTATATAAGCAGCTTAAAAGCAAAATGATCATCCTTTATGCAACTCCTTGATAAGCAAGACTGACATATTTTGGATATCTGTCCCTCCAATTCTCTGGTGAAATGTGATTTTCCAGCGTTGGAAGTGGGGCCTGGTGAGAGGTACTTGGGTCATGAGGGTGGATCCTTCATGAATGACTTGGTGTCTTTCCTGAGGTAATGAATCACCATGAGATCTGGTTCTTGAAAAGAGTTTGAGACCTCTCCCACTCACATCTTACCTATGTGACAGGTATGCTTCCCTTTCCTCTTCTGCCATGATTGTAAGCCTCCTGAGGCTTTACCAGAAGCAGATGCTACTGTCATACTTCTACAGACTGCAGAACTGTGAGCGAAATAAACCTCTTTTATTTATAAGTTATCCAGACTTAGGTATTCTTCTATAACGTAAAATGGATTAACAAAAAGACTAATTAAATATTGCTGGCTTAATGAAAACACCTCTATCTTATTAATTATCAGCAAAATACCAATACATTAAACCTTAAGATTCATACTTGGGTGATAAACACCTGATCTTGACAGGCTGTAACAAAAAGATAATTAGAAATGATGACTATTTTTGTCTAATATCTCAGTTTTTATAAGTAATCCAGGTATAGTTGTTAAAAATAAATACATCAGGTAAATATAAATGAGATAAACTTTATAAATGAACTTTTTATGTAATTTAAAAATTAAAGTTATATTAAATTAAGCAACAGATATTCATCAAAAGTCTGGGTCATATCCAAATGAAATAAAATACTGAAAAATAAATGGTTAAACACAAAGTTTAAATTTCTATACTTTTAAATTCATATTACAAAAGTATCACAGCACCCAAGCATGCTGCCCAGAGGCCTCAGGATCAGACTGCCTGGAATCTGTCAATAGCACTATGGATGCCTGCAAGTGTGGCCTAGGGGCCTGAAGACTGGCCCACCCAGCACCCACCCCTGACACAATCAAAGCTCATGTGTACTCACCAGGGGCCTGAGAATCAGTTTGCTCAGGGCACACAGTCCACTTCACTGGTGGAGCTGCTATGCACCTGTGGTACTAGGGGCTGTGGGGCCAGCCTGTACAGGGCTCACAGTGGACCTTCCGGTGTTCACATGTGCCATTGATGGCCCCATGGAATGGCTCACCACACGTGGGACTCACCACTGCTGCTACCAGCAAACCCACCCTCTTCAGTAGAGGGGCAACCATGTACTTACACATGACCCCAGAGACCCAAGGATTGACCTGCCTGATGTCCCTGTCCCCAGCAAAACCACTCCACGACCTACACAAACAACCACAACCTAAACCATGAGGAATACACAGACATAACTGATGTTGATTACAGCCAAAGAAATCATATGAAGAGTACCTTACTGTACGGTCACAGAACCAAAGCCAAAGTACCCTATTCAACTGACACTATAAATACATCTAAAGGAAAAATACATCCTATGAAAGCTATTTCATAACACTAGAAGAAACAACAGTTACACCAGATGCATAGATATCTAGGTATGAACACAAGAAACATTAAAGGGCAAAGAAACATTGCATCACCCAAGGAACATAATATTACTCCAAGAACCACAGAAGAAAATATCTTAAATGCATGAAAACCAAAATAACAATCTTAAGAAACCTCAGTGAGATAAAAGAGCAAAATATTATCCAATAAATAGAAATCAAGGAAAAATTGATGATCTAAATAATTCAACAAAATAATAGATATCATTATAAAAATCCAAATCTTGAAAATGAAGAGTTTAATGAACAAAATAAAAAATACAAAAGATAGCTTCAACAACAGTGTAGATCAAGCAGAAGAAAGAATTTACTATCTTGAAGAAAGGTATTTTGAAATAAACCCATCTGAAAAAAGAAAAAGGAAAAGGAAAAAAAAAATTTAAAAAGGCCAGTGTGACATATGAGATACCATTATTCAAATAAGTTCAAATATTTGCATTAAGTGAGTTCCAGAAAGGGAAGAAATGGAAAGCTGCATAAAAAGTTCTTATTTAATACAGTAACAACTGAATACTTTCCAAGTCTTGGAAAATATATAGACAATCATGGCAGAAGACAAAGGGGAAACCAAAACTTTACAAAGCCAAAACAGGAGAAAGAGAGATAGGGGAGGTGCTATACACTTTTAAAAGACCAGATCTCATGAGAACTCACTATCACAAGAATGGCAACAATGAGGAAATCTACCCTATGATCCAATAACCTTCCACAAGACCCCACCTATAATATTAAGAAGTAGTTTTCAAGATGAGATTTGGGTAGGAACACAGATTCAAACAAAGTAAGTCCACCCCAGGCCCTCCCAAATCTTACGTCCTTCTCACATTTCAAAATATAGTAATGCCTTTCCAATAATCTCCATGCTTTAACTCATTCCAGCACTAACTCAAAAGCCCACAGTCCAGTCTCATCTGAGATAAGGTTTGTCCCTTCTGCCTACGAGTGTGTAAAATAAAAACAAGATAGTTGACTGGGTGTGGTGGCTCATGCCTGTAATCCTAGCATCTTGGGAGGCCGAGGCAGGTGGATCATGAGGTGAGGAAATCGAGACCATCTCGGCCAACATGGTGAAACCCCGTCTC
This sequence comes from Theropithecus gelada, assembly GCF_003255815.1. Lineage (NCBI taxonomy): Eukaryota > Metazoa > Chordata > Mammalia > Primates > Cercopithecidae > Theropithecus > Theropithecus gelada. The sequence goes on along the minus strand of NC_037677.1, from coordinate 112,200,954 downwards.
TACAAAAAATACAAAAACTAGCTGGGTGTGGTAGCACATGCCTGTAATCCCAGCTGCTTGGGAGGCTGAGGCCCGAGAATTGCTTGAACCCAGGAGGCGGAGGTTGCAGGAGCCGAGATCGCATCATTGCACTCCAGCCTGGTGACAGAGCAAGACTCCGTTTAAAAACAAAACAGAAAACCAAAAAACAAGTTAGTTACTTCCAAGACACAATGGGATTACAGGCACTGAGTAAATACTCCCATTCCAAAATGGAGACATTGGCCAAAAGAAAGTGGTTACAAGCCCCATGCCAGTCTGAAGCCAAGTAGGGCAGTCATTAAATCATAAGACTTCAAAATAATATCCCTTGACTGCACGTCTCACATCCAGAGCACACTGGTGCAAGAGGTGGGCTCCCAAGATGGCTTTGCAGGAGTTAGTCCACATGACTGATCTCATGGGCTGCTGTTGAGTGTTTGTGGCTTTTCCAAGCACATGGTGCAAGTTACAGTCGGCTCTAACATTCTGGGGTCTGAAGGATGGTGGCCCTCTTCTCACAGCTTCACTAGGCAGTGCCCCAGTGAGGACTCTGTGTAGGAGCTCCAACCCGACATATCCCCTCTGCAGTGCCCTAGGAAAGTTTCTACATGAGGGCTCCAACCTGCAGTCCAGCCAGCTTCTGCCTGGACATCCAAGCTTTCTCACACACCCTCTGAAATCTAGGCAGAGGCTCCCAAGCCTCAAATCTTGCACTGTGTGCATCTACAGGCTTGAAACCATGTGGAAGCCACCAAGGCTTATGGCTTGCACCCTTTGTAGCAGTGGCATGAGCTGTACCTGGGTCCTTTTAGCCATGGCTAGAGCTGGAGTGACTAGGATGTGGGGAGCAGTGTCCCAAGGTTGCACAAGGCTATAAGCCTGGGCCTCACCCATGGAAGCACACTTTCCTCTAAGGCCTCTAGGCCTGTGATAGTAGGGGTTTCCATGAAGGTCTCTGAAATGCCTTTGAGGCATTTTCCCCATGGTCTTGGCTACTAGTACGTGGCTCCTCTTTACTTCTGCAAATTTCTGTAGTCTGCTTGAATCCCCCTACCTGCCCAAAAATGGGTTTTCTTTTCTACCACATGGTTGGGCTGTAAATTTTCCCAAATTGTATGCCCTGCTTTCTTTGTAAATATAACTTCCAGTTTCAAGTCATTTATTTGTTTATGCATATGAGTGTAGGCGATTAGCTGCAGCCAGGCCACAACTTGAATGCTTTGTTGCTTAGAAATTTCTCCCACCAGATAACCTAAATCATCATTACAAAGTTCAAAGTTCCACAGATCACTAGGGCAGCAACACAAGGCAGTTAATTTCTTTGCTAAGGAACAAAAGTGAACTCTGCTCCAGTTCTCAATGAGTTTCTCATTTCCAACTGAGATCTCATCAGTCTCACCTTTACTGTCCATATCACTATCATCATTTTTGTCATAACAGTTTAACAAGTCTCTAGGAAGTTCCAAACTTTCCTTCAACTTCCTGTCTTCTGAGGCCTCCACACTCTTTCAACCACTGCCCATTACCCAGTCCCAAAGTTCCTTCCACATTTTCAGGTATCTTTATAGCAATGCCTCCTTTGATACCAATTTTCTGTATTAGTCCATTCTTATATTGCTATAAAGAAATACCTGTGACTGGGTAATTTATAAAGTAAATGGGTTTACTTGGCTCACAGTTCTGCAGGTTGTACAGGAAGATTTGCAACATCTGCTTGGCTACAATCATAGCAAAAGCTGAAGGGGAACTGGTGCCTTGCAAAGCTGAAACAGGAGGAAGAAAGACAGTGAGGAGGTCCTACACATTTTTAAATGACAAGATCTCGTGAGCACTCACTATCATGAGTATGGCACTGATGAGGAAATCTACCTCCATGCTCCAATCACCTCCAACCAGGCCCTACCTCCAACAATGGGGATTACATTTCAACATTAGATTTGGATGGGGACACAAATCCAAACCATATCAAGTATCAAGTCATATCTAAAGGAATCTCTATCAGACTAATAGCAGATTTCTCAACAGAAACTGCACACTCCAGAAGAGAATGAGATTATATATTATATATATAATTATACATTATATTCAAAAGAAAAAAAAAGCATTCAACCAAGAATATTATACCTGACAAAGCTGTCTCTTCAGAAATGTGCAGAGATTTGCTTGTTGATAGCTCAGACAAGCAAAAACTGAGGGAATTAATCACAACTGGACCAGCCCTACAAGAAATTATTTTAAAAATCCTATATCTGGAAGCAAGAAGACAATATATATTATTATAAAAACACCCAAAAAGCATAAAAAATACTGGTATAGCAGATACCCAAATGAGAAAGAAAAAGGAATCAAATGTTATCATTGCAGAAAACCACCAAACCACAAAAATAATAAAAGGAAGAAAAAACCAAAGGATATACACAATAATCAGAAAATGATTAACAAAATGACAGGAATATGTTTCAACAGAAAAGTAAAAACCTTGAATGTAAACACTTTAAATTCCCAACAGAACTGCTGAATTGACTTAAAAAAAAACAAGACCCAACAATAGTATGGCTATGAGGAACTCACTTCACCTCCAAAGGCACACATAGACATAAAGTGAAGAGATGAAAAAAAGATATTCCAGGCAAATGGAAAACAAAAGCATGCAGGAGTACTATACTTACATCAGACAAAATAGATATTTTAAGTCAAAGAACAAAAGGGACAAATAAGGTAATCATATAATGATAAAGAGATCAGTTTGGCAAGAAAATACAACAATTGTAAATGCACGCACACACACACACAGGAGCACACAGATGTATAAAGCAAATATTATTAGAATCAAAGACAGATATAGACAGCAATATAGTAACAGTTGGAAACTTGAACACTCTACTTTCAGCATTGGACAGATTATCTAGACAGAAAATCAAAAAATAATCATCAGACTTAAACTGCATTATAGACCAAATAAACCTAACAGACATATACAGAATATTTCAGCCAAGAGCTGCAGAAAACAATCTTCTCTTCAGTGCATCAAACATTCTCCAGGAGAGAACATATGTTAGGCCATGAAACAAGCAGCAACAAATATTGAAAAATCAAAAATAAAAATCACATCACATATTTTCTTAGATCACAAAGGAGTAAAACTGGAAACGAATAACGTGAAGAACTCTGGAAATTGTAGAAATACACTGAAATTAAACGACATGCTCCAGAATGACTGATGGGTCATGGAAGACATTAAGGAGAAAAAAAAATCTTGAAACAAGTGAAAATAGAAAACAACATCCCCAAACCTAGAGTATACAGCAAAAGCAGTACTATGAGGGATGTTTATAGCAACAGAAACCTACATCATAAAAGTAGAAAGATTTTAAATAAATGAGGCAGAGATGCACCTCAAGGAACAAAAAAAGCAAGAATAAACCAAACCCCAAATTAGTAGGAAAAAAAAAATAATAAAGATCAGAACAGAACGAAACAAAAGACAAAAAAAAAAAAAAAAAAAAAACCCACATAATACAAGATCAGCAAAACAAAAATCTGGTTATTTGAAAAGATAAACAAAAATCAATAAATTATTAGCCAGAGTAAGAAAAAAAACAGTGGAGATCCAAATAAATACAATCAGAAATGAAACAGGAGATAGTACAACTGATATCATAAAATTGCAAAAATATCCTGTAGAAAAAAATATGAACTAGAAAACCTCAAGAAAATGAATAAATTCTGGGACACATAAAACTTACCAAGATTGAACCAAGAAGAAATAGAAAACCCGAACATATATAAAATCAGTAACTGGATTGAAGCAGTAATAGTCTTCTAATAACAAAATACTCAGTACCTGATGGGTTCACTGCTGAATTCTAAACAACCTTTAAAAAATAACTAACACAAATTCTTCTCTAATTATTCCAAAAAACTGATGAAGAAGGAATTTTTTCTAATTCATTTTATGAGGCTAGCATTAGCCTGAAACTAAAAATAAACAAGAATACAACAAAATAAGAAAACTATAGGCAAAAACCCCTGATGAATACAGATGCAAAAATCAACAGAAATACTAGCAAAGTGAATCTAACACAGCATCAACAAGATTATACACAATAATACAGTGGGATTTATATGAGGGATGTAGGGGTGTTTCAACATGTGCAAATAATTAAACATGGAACATCACATCAGAGAATAAAGAACAAACAACACGATAATCTCAACAGACATAGGCAAAACATTTGATAAAGATATCTCTTTATTGCCTGTCTAACGTCTGCAACAGCAAGACTCCTAATAGAATAATATTGGTCCAGTTTTGTTAAAATGATAGCCAACACCTTTGGAACTGACAAAATGGTACTTACCAATAGACTTCAGGCAAAATTTAACCAGAGATCCACGGCTTTCAAACATCCTTGTTGCTCTATTTTGCTAAAATGTTTTTAAAACTGACTCAAAATTTGCTGACCATCCTCACTGATGTGAGACGAGATGAACAATCAGGACAAGATCATCCCAGCACTGAGAAATAAAACCTAACTATGAGATGCTTGAGATGGTTGATCAGCAACGCTTTTAGAGAAAGACCTTGATCAAATGAGGAAATGTGAAAGTTGTCAGGATCAAAATGGAGTCATTTGTGTCAAACTTGGACTCCACAAATGGAGTCATTTGTGTCAAAAATCAAGCTGGTAGGTTAGGAAGGGAGGGCCCTCATGCACGCATGCCTGTAATAAGAACTATTACAAATAACATCTGAAAGTCTCTTAGTTGTACATATGCCTGTAACAAGAACTTTTGCCAAGGACTTTTCAAACTGCATCTTGCTAGATGAGTCACAAGGACAGCTAGCTGAATACATAAGAAGACTTGCCTAACACACTGTCTCCACAGTGACCTGGCATCAACTCCTGTGATAAGCCACTGTCATCAATATTTTCTTTGTTTTAAAACAAATTATGTTCACTTTTTCCTTAGAAAGCTTCCTCTTGTCTCAAACTTTTTGGCTATGCCTATGATTCCCCATAGTCCACATATCCTGGATTAGTATCTATACTGCACACTCCGGAATAGAATGAGTATCTTTAGATAATCTCTGTTATTTAGGTTGACAGTATGTTAGTAAACGTTGCGACAAGAAAGAAGTTGCACACTAAAACTGGTTATTATGGTGAGTTTATTGAAAGAACAGTTTTAACAAAGGCCAAACTTCCTTGGTTGTCTTTTTTTTTTTTTTTTTTTCTTTTGAGATGGGGTTTCACTCTTGTTGCCCTGGCTAGAGTACAATGACACAATCTCAGCTCACTCAACCTCTGCCTCCCAGGTTCAAGCGATTCTCCTGCCTCAGCCTCCCAAGTAGCTGGGATTACAGGCGTCCACCACAACACCTGGCTAATTTTTTGTATTTTTAGTAGAGATGGGGTTTCACCATGTTGGTCAGGCTGGTCTCGAACTCCTAACCTCAGGTGATCCACTTGCCTCGGCCTCCCAAAGTGCTGGAATTACAGGTGTGGGCCACCGTGACCAGCCCTCAGTTGTTTTCTTATTTTCCAATTCCCCCTTCCTCTTAGTTTTTGGCCTTGTAATTACTATCTCTCTTGTCAATTTAGTTCTTTGATGGTATTAATAAATTTTTTAAAATTGCATCCAGTATTTTAAAATTTACTGGAAAGGTTGCTCTGATTAACATATCCCATTAATAAAATTCCCTACATTACTGGCCTTGATTTTTTGGGATGAAATATTATCCTAAATTATAAATTATGTTTCAAAGAATATTAATCATCTTAATATTAATAAACTTTCATGTCTATATGCATTAGATGACAACTGATAGCATTTAAGGAAACATATCACACCATTTAACTATTAAAATTGGCTTTTTAAATCAATTAAAAATGAGTTATAAAAAATACTTATTTCCTCACTACAAATATCTTCACAGTAGAATATAAACACCTGAAAGACAGTAGTTAATAATTTATAAGTTTACTTAATACATATGCTAAACCTATTGAATTATATCATCCTAAGAGGAAACAAAATAACTATTCTATCGATTTATGTTTTCTAAAATATCTAACTCTGTTTAACTTTAAATGTTCTATTTTGACAATACCCAACCAATAATATCTGAAGTAGAATCTAAACAACCCAAGATAAGTTAAACAAAAATTGCTCTCCAAAGGAAATGTATGTATTGTGTAACCCTGAAATACTCCTTATAATTAAGGATTGCACATTAGATATAAAATTATTTTTCCATTGTTCTTATGATTTACCTTATTTATGTCACATGTATTAATCTGCTTATTTAACAACTCAATTTCATGGGCAATTAAACAATACCCACAGAGGTATACAAATGTCCAGTCCAGTCAGTTCCATTTTAAGCTGTTCTTTCACTAATTTTATCAAGAGGTATATAGTTAAAAAAAGAAAAGCTCTTTGAAAATGACTGTGTTGGCTGGAAAAGATTCATATTTTGAAACTCTAAATTTGTGTAATATATCATGTACATGTTTAAAATTTTAGAACAAATTAATGTTTATATTTGTTATTTTCCCTTCAGGGTAATCTCTATTAATTTAAAAAGTTATAATGATAATAGTCTTCATTCTGCCATTTTGAAGGTTCCTTAAGTATATAACTCAAGTCGATGATACTTACTTGAACTTCAATAAAAAAGAATCAACTTTGGTTTCCTTAGCTTTGACATGCAATCCGATTTAACAATAATTGCTAAATAACATTTATCATGTGCTTAGACAAGGTAAGCACTGTTCTAAGACCTCTACATACAACAATTTATTTATTGTTGACACAACTTTATAACTGAGGTACTATTATTTTCCCTGATTCATAGACTTAAAAAATGGGCATAAAAGACATTTAATAACATGATTGAAAAACTGGCTCTAAGCCACCATGCTATTCTGTCTCTATTAAAGGTTAATCATAACCAAAATTAATTCACTCATAAGAATAAAATTATAAATAGCTGCAAGTATCATTCTGGGGAGTGCTCAGGCAAGAAATGAAAAATTCTTGATGAGGCACTGACTCATCACTTCTATAGAGATAAGCTACCAAGAGAAAAAATAAAGGTTTTTTTGTAGTCATATAGATTTGATAATGCAAAGCTATTATCATAGAAATCAATTGCTGTCATTTGTTTATTAGATTTCCTCTATTTGCTACTAAAATTTGGTTTTACTGCAAGTTTGGAAAGGCCACAGACTGTATGAGAGTGTAGCAGTTAAGAGCATAGTTTCTAAAATAGTGACACCCTGCGTTTGCATTGTGGTTGCTCCATTACTACCTATGTTATCTTGATAGTTACATAACCTCTACAAGCTTCATTTATAAAATGAGGATAATAATTTTATTCATCTCACAAACTGAAAGTTTTAGAAAGTTGAAAGAAAAATGAAAGTTTATTTTAGAAAGTATTTAGCATAGAATATAGCATAATACAAGGTAAGAGTAAGTTTATTTCTATTGTCAGTTATCTATTTCTATGGTCAGTTATCTTATGTCCACATGATTATACTCACAAAAAATACATCTCACAAAATCAGCATCCATAAACCCACTTGTCCCAAATGTACAGAGTGGGCTACAGACATTTAAGAACAAATCTATCCTCCTTCCACTTATGTTGAGGGATCTATAGATGCCAGATCTTTTACACTTTACCTCTCCTCAGTGTAACCAACTATTTGAATCTCAGATTCACCCCTTTCTGTCTCATATTAACAGTGCCAAAATTTGAGATTTTATCCCCTGCTTCCCCCCACAACACACTGCCCATTTCTCTATTTTCAGGCACTGTGTTAAAAAAAAAATGAATAGGAGAAAGCAGGCAAAATAATCACACTTGTGCAGAGTAGGTACACAGAAAAACAAAATGTGAGTTCTTAAAGGACTGACACCATTTTAATGATTATTACAAAATAGTGATTCATAAAAACAAAGATTTATTTGGTTATTTAATATTTTTAACTCTAACTCTAAATTAAGCATTCTTAATTTATAATAATGGCCTATATTACTTCAACTCAGGAGTCAGGGTAAAGTTCCCTGTGGGTGTAACTTCCGGTGCTTCACAGCAGAGTGTCTTTCCTTGAAAGTTCCTCAGCAGTGCTCTCAACTGCACCCATCCTGGCTACTCCACTGACAAATACTCAGTGTACTCTACATCATGTCAGCAGGGTGCGGGAGAACTAAAGAAACGGTGATGCTTCTGGAGACAGCTCTGTTAATTTTGACCGAGTGAAGACTCTACAGCCCTATTACAATTATATCTTTTTTTTTTTAATTTTTTAATTATTATTATACTTTAAGTTGTAGGGTACATGTGCATAACGTGCAGGTTTGTTACATATGTATACTTGTGCCATGTTGCTGTGCTGCACCCATCAACTCGTCATTTACATCAGGTATAACTCCCAATGCAATCCCTTCCCCCTCCCCCCTCCCCCCTCCCCATGATAGGCCCCGGTGTGTGATGTTCCCCTTCCTGAGTCCAAGTGATCTCATTGTTCAGTTCCCACCTATGAGTGAGAACATGCGGTGTTTGGTTTTCTGTTCTTGTGATAGTTTGCTAAGAATGATGGTTTCCAGCTGCATCCATGTCCCTACAAAGGACACAAACTCATCCT